>NC_053415.1:25875000-26005000 GCF_016859285.1 Xiphias gladius | reverse complement strand
ATGCTCGATGAGTGACAAAGGTCGTTACTTTGTTCACATGGCACTGAAGTATAATTGAGGCTCAGCCATCCACATCTCTGCAGCACTGTGTGTGTGGGGGTGTGTGTGTGGGATTATGTGTGTGTGTGTGTGTGTGTGTGTGTGTGTGTGTGTGTGTGTGTGTAGGTAGGTGCTGTAGTTTGGGGCTGCTGAATCTCAGGCAAACCATTTATCAGCTCTGAAATGAGCATCATATAGCAATCTCTCAAGTGCTGAATGGAACTGAAACACACACACACACACACACACACACACAGAGCAGAGGAATAACATCTATATCAGAGTGTAGGTCTTTGCGTGTGTGTCCACTGGTCTATTTATAAGTCTATCTGTCCACTTCTCTCTCTGCCTTTATGAGCAGTATTAAAGTCCTGTCTGCCTTTCTGTCTGTCCATCTGTTTATCTATTCATCTGCCAGTGTGTCCATCCAAACCGTCACTCTGTTTATCCACCTGTCTTTCCATCTGTCTGTCTCTTGTCTAATTATTATATCTGGCTGTCAGTCGTACAGTCGAGTAGCTTTGATCGCACAGCGGTAATCAGTGTGGCCGCACTGTGAGATTTGGTACATTTCCAAGCACCTTGCGTATCCATATGGCTCATTAACATTTGCGATCATGTCCTTACTTTCTACTTATTACACATTTCTAAGTTTTACTGCCCCCCCCCCCCCGTATGACCATAGTATTTATTTGGGAGGTTTTAGGAGGTCTGTGCATAGACAATGATCATCGAGAAAATCATTAGAGCTAGAACTAGCGCTGCAGAGATTAATTAATTAGTTGAAAAACAGAATCAATCGCTAACTCTTTTGATAGTGAAATCATAGTTTTAGTCATTTTTTTAAGCAAAAATACTTTTTCTGGCGTCTCGAATGTGAGGATTTGATGCTTTTCTTTGTCACACATGACAGAGAAATGAAAATGTATGGGTTTTTGACTGTTGGTCAGACAAACCAAGACATTTAAAGATGTCACTCTGGCATTATTCATTATTTTCTGGCATTTTATCGACAGTTCAATATATTTATCCAAACAATAATCAGCAGATCTATCAATAATGAAAATAGGCGCTAGTTGCAGCCATAGTACAATCCTGGGACTGAGTAACGAATGAATCTCAACAAAAAAAACCAAAACATCTAAGAATCCAGGAGAAAATGTACAGTATTTTCATCCATCTTGCTTAATCATAACCACAAAGTTATGTTACTTTTCATGAGTACACCGATATTATTTTGTCAATTGCAACCCAAGAAGTTTAGGGAACAGTTTAAGGGGAGAAAATCACGTTAGGGGTAATAATATTATTATGCTTTTTAATTATTATTATTATGCTTTTAATACATTCCTCACCTCTTTCGGAAGAGTGTTTTTCCTCTACCGACGAGAACAAACTCGCAGTCAGTTACAGCCCTTCCACCTCTTCTCAAAAGAGCTTGAATCCTTTTCGGGTCAAATAAACACTCTCCAGCCGCGCTGAAAAAAGACTGGTTCATTCAGAAGAGTCAAAGGTATGTGCTTTGTTGGCAAACGTTTTAGACTAAGTCAGCTATGAGTCTGAGAATGTATCATTATTTTTCCAAGGCCACTAATGCTGACTTGAAATTAAAGGTTGAGATATGTACGACTTGTTAATTATTTTCAGCTATTTAAATTGATGACATTTTTTTTTGTATTAAAAAAACAACTGAAACCAAAAACCCCTGGATGCAGCGTCTCCACCAATTTGACTGCTCCCAAATGATTCGATGCGAGCCTGTGATTCGGCGAATGCGTGGACTTCCGCTTCAGTATGGCCAAGATCACAAACTCGCCTACATACAGTTACAGTTTCAGGCTGCTCTCTAGCTGTTCCCCCAGCCTGTCTGTGCATTAGAGATGATTTGTTCTTTATGCTAAACACAAGTCTGTTCAGTTACACTACTGTATTTATTTATTTATCTGTTTACTAAATATTTATAAGTGCCTGCCCAGTTTGCATTAATGCACATGAGCACAAATGGACTGTTGCAAAAATGTTTAAATGCACCAAAGCCATTTTTGTCCCCATCATGTTGTGTATAAATTTGTGTTTTTATTTTAAAATAGCCCTGAATTTGAGGATCCCACTTATTTTGCCATCGTATAGACAGTGTTGTTTTGGTGATTTTATGATCCCAGATGTGAGTAGAAGGGTGTTACATCCAAGCGAGGTTATGGTGAGAAAAGGAGAAAAAGTGAGAAGAAAATCACAGACACTAACTGGAATTCGGCCACAGGAGCAGTCTGGAAATCCTGGTTTGCTCGTGAGTCTTCATTCAGAACAACAACACAACAGCTTGCTCCGTCACAGTGTTACCAGCCTGTGGTTTGTGTCTTTTTTTTTTTTTTTTTGTTCATGTTTCTCAGCCTGTTCTCTCTAAACTTCCTCAACAGCCTCAGCGTTGTCCTTTGACTTTCCGTGTCTGTCTTGAGAGTTTGACTATTGTTGCGTAAACTCCTTTGGTATGCGTGTGTATTACGTTGAAAGTACAGCTGTGAAAGTACAGTGCCCAAACACAGTCAGGACTCGCCTCTCGTCGCTTTTGCCCAAAAATGTGGACTCTTTAAGAGGAGCGGATCAGTTCGGATTGATTTTTCACGTAGATTTTCGACCACACGATCTCAAAGTTGTAGCAGTAACAACATGTAGACAAAATTATGCATCCTGAAAGTTATTAAAAAAGAAAAAAGGAACCAATTGCTCAAATCATTAAACGATTCAATTTTGTTTGGTATTGTTATATTTCATTTTTACAATTTTCATCATGATTTTTACATTATTCTTATAATATTTTGACTACATATATAATACGAGGCATTTAAATTAGAGGGAAAAAAAAGCTGAGACCAAAAACCGGAAACTTGGTCAGGCTACATTCGATCGAAGACTAAACGAACGATACAGCAACGGTTTCCGATGGTCATCGCTACAGACACTGCTCGGGCGCGACCTAAAAAGAATTGAGGTTTGATACCCAGCTCTTGTGCAGTCTGTGTGTGCATATGCGTGTGTCTGGTCATATCTGTACAGGACGTGTGCTTTTGAAATTTACAGACTAGATTTACAGGACGGGACATACAGGAGCCGGTAAACGGCAGCAGAGCGTAATCACACGTCTAAAAGGCAACACGTTGGGCACGAGACGCGCGCCCTCTTGACCCTACGCTTACACTGCTGCTCTCTTCAGTAAGCAAGCAATTCACCCATAACACAACAGCCGTACAGCACGCACATCCACGCAGCTTCATGAATTAGTTAAGCCAGAAAAGGAGCACCATTGAAGAGCTGCCTCCCTTCTCCCTCCCAGTACTGGAAACAGCGGCTGGTTATAGGAATGTTCTAGATCAATGGTCAGAGTAATGAACAAGCCTCATGGACTTCTAATGATCGACTTGTTCAATACAACAATATACATCTAGAGTCAATGTGGCAATACCCAGTTGATATTTTTAATACAGCCTGAGACACACACACACACACACACTATTACAAAACCATGAAAACACACACAGGAAAAGAGAGACAGATCTTTTTTCCGCCCTACATGCTGAAGACCATCATCCATCATAATCCAACTGAGGGTTGTATTATTAAGAAACATGAAAAAAATTGATTTCGCTGCAGTGACCAAGTCTCTGTGGTACTGAGCGAAGAGAGAGGGAGAAGGAAAGGATGAGAAAATTTTCACCCTCATTAACCAGTAAGAACAGGTTGCAAACCCATCAAGAAAAAAAATACCGACGGAAAAGTCTTCAAAAAAAAAAAAAATGATGCACCGACATGCCATCCCAAAAAGAGCACGGTACTTGAAAGCACCACCTGTCCCTCAAAGCACCCTGATCATTGGTCAGTTCAAAGTCCCGCTCAGGCTGGAAAGATTTTTTTTTACTTCATTTGGATGTTTGCACTTCACTGTGCAGAGTGATCTACTGTATGTGCAGAATTTGTCAACAGTAGGCTGTTTTCATATCCACCTAGTTTCCCTGTATTTACCTCAGATCTGAGTTTAAGACGTGTATGAGCAGGATTCTGTGACATCACAAAAACGTACAGGTGTTGTGGGAACTTGAAACCCCTTCAGTACACGTACACTAAGATCGAACTTCAGTGAGGGAGAAGGAGTAGATGTAATTTTAAGAATCTTTAACAAGGCAACTGAACTTTTTTTGGAGTCTGAGTGTTTTTATATCTCTGGAGTCCACCCTGATGTGGGCCGCCGGCGGTCCTAGCGACACGGAGTCCTGGTCGGCTCACCCTTGATGCTCGATGTGCTTGCTTCTCATTCCACATGGACAACTTAGTAAGACCAGTGCACGGTGCAGTCTTACCGTTGTACTGTACTTGTCCTGAAAAAGGGGACGACAACGACGGCCCTAGGTCATGGTACCAACCCTCTAGCAGTTCTTTCCCCACTGCGGAAACCTAATGAACTGGAGCATCTCCCTAACCTGAACCTTTGTAGAACTTGTAGGGCAAAGGTGGTCAGCTCTGCCCTGCTCTTCCACGGCGTTTTAAAAACTAGGAAGGATTGGATGTGCGTCATTGAAAAGACTACACTCTTCAGACGTACGCATGATGTGCACGCAAAAGACTAAGTGTTGCAACTGCTACGTTGTGTTTTTTGTAGTTGACGTGTTATGATACATCTGTTTGACCAATCACCAAGAATGGGTGGCAGCCCTGTAATCACCGACCCCCTTTGATTTAGTACCACCTCTTGAAGGGTCCTGGAATTTTAAATTCTGAAACTTGTTTCCAAAGCCGGCAGAGGACAGAGGGAACAAAACCAGAACCTGGGACAACTGCTACACGTCCAGCCATGGGTTGGTAAGATCCCACGGTGGAAAAGAGCTTTCGCTCTGTACAAAAAGTTACAATCCTACCCGGCACTAAGACCTAGTTGTGCCTATTTGAAGCTAAAGCCCCATGCCCAATCCTCCACTGGAGGGGTTTGTAGAGTTTGAAGAAGAAACTAGGCCATAAACCTCACCATCTCAACCTCATTAAACTTACCACGAGACAGACAGGTGGTGTACGACGTACTCCTCTAAGCTTGCTTACATACGCTGATCAGATGCATCGGTGATGTGCACGATTGCAAGGGCAAATCGACGCTCAAGAACAGCAGCAGTTTTATCACTTTTTCTCCCCAGAGGGTCGCCACGATGCAGCTGATGTGAGTCGCTCTTAAGGGTGACCCTTTGACACAGGTGTAAAACAGCTCTCCCCCTAATGGCGTCAATTTTCCCCAAATTTCCCCAGCTCAGGAAATGTGAAGGACAAAAAGCCCTCAGTCCCTTCCGCTACTCCCAAACGGCAGGACAGACAGTCACAGAGGGAAAAACACACTATATGGTCGCCATCCAGTTGTTTAAGCAGACTATTGTTCCCAGCAAACACAAACCAAGTTTTCCGGTGTTTAAGTCACACAATGATGCAGTGATGTGAGAGGAGCGGGACAAGCTAGTCTTCTTCCTGACCCCGCTGTAAAAAAAACAAGTTATTACCTGTTGTGGCAGAGTGACCAACTTGAGATGTTGATTTAACTTTGGTTAAAAGGAACAAATTAGGGGACTCGTATCCATTATCTGAGCCAAAAGCAGCAAAATGACACCTCAAGGGGTCCACAGCGCTGCTGGTTCAGCGTAGGGAACCGGGAGAGGACAAAAAAATAGCCCAGGTGTAAAGAGAGCAAACCGAGCAGACATTGTAAGCCGAAGAATAGAGGGTAATGGCGAGAGAGAATTAAACGAGGGCTCGGGCTGCTGAGATGAAATGCATTTTCTATTTTCGCACAGGCTTTGTCCTGTAATGGAGGGAAAGCCTGTGTGAAATAGAACTTGCATGTCAGATTTTCTGCTCATTTTCACCTTCTGGACCGCTGGATGGAGGCTGTAGATTGGCCCTGGCAGGGAGCTTAATTTAGCCCCAACACCATGAAATTTGGGATTTTGATGGGCCTCACTGACTTCAGTGGGGAAGACCAACATGCTGCCCGATGTCAAAACGGATACAATGATGAAGACAAAGCAGGGGGAGAGAGGCTTATTAAAACGCTTCAGACAGCTGCCAGGAATCATCTGCTAATGACTGCAGGTGTTCCAAATTATCTGCGGGCTACACACGAATCGCCGTGTTGGTCGTGTGGCGTTAATGTAACCGTGACATTTTCCGGAAGACACACGGACACCCCCGAGATGTTGGAAAGCTTGCTGAGTATATTAGCCAGTGTAGTTACACGTCATCGTCATCCCTCGGCGAGCATCAAGCTGCAAGTTTTATTATGATAACGTGTACGAAATGTCGCTCAACCAGCCGCTTGGAGATTAGTGGCTAATGATTGTTTACTATTCACTCACTGTGATGTGAGTTGCCACGCTCGCGTGATCACAGAGTTTTTCGCGCAGAGCGCAGTCTCTCCAGCTCTGGCTGACCCGGGAATGTCTTGTTCTGTATCCAGCATGAGAGTCTTTTCTGGGGTTTTGATCTGAGAGGATTTCTTTTGCGGCATGTTCGCCTGCACCTGACTGCAGCTGGAATGCGGCTCTGCACAGAGAACGAGGCTTTCGGTGGAGGCCGCCCAGAATCAAACCCAGGCGTCTATAACATGTTGGCCACGAACTCTCGAAAGGACCTTTTTGCTGTGAGGCGACAGTGCTAACCGCTAGGCACCGCCTGCTGCTACAACACTGGCTGAAGTAGCTGTTGTGGGATGAGTTGTTTATTCAGCCATTAAACCTGATCTTCTTAGCAGAACAAATGTGAAGTTAATTCCTTCAGGGCAGGCCGGGCCAGGCTAATTAAACGCCCAGTGTCAATAGTGACTGTGATAGTAATGAGCCTGGAAGACCGGGGCTGGAAGCTTCCCGGCTGCTGGTGCCAAGAGAGATGGAGGGGAGAGGAGGGAGAGAGATGGAGGTTAATGGAAGAAAAACCTGGAGGGAACTTTTAGGGACCAGGAGAGGGAGGAAAAATCGAGACAAAAGGTTCATAGATGCTGATGTTCAGCTGTCAAGGTGCAACGTAAAAGAGAATTTTAAAGGCAGCACTCTCTCCTTCTGTCACACACACGCACACACACACACACACACACACACACACACACACACACACACACACACACACACACACACACACACACACACACACACACACGCACACACACACACACACACACAAGAACTAATGATTCCAAATTCATCAAACCAGCACACATGCAAGTGATGGAACAATGGGTAGGCTGAGGGAAGAAAAAGCTATCTGCATTTTGTCAGCAGCATTCTTCTGACTTTCCTCTAAAGAATTTTATAGACTTTTTTTGCAGTAATTTTTTTTTTTTTAATTGTCCAAAAACATTGGTGGATTTTGTGTAAAATTCTTGCAGTGGCAGCATTCAATTTCCCTGGGGGACTGTTTTATTTTTATGTTCAGGAAAATAACTGAGGCATTTGGACCATTTTGCGGTCCAACAAGATACTGGCAGCACATTTGTTTTTAATGCATGTGGAATGGGACCTCGCATCGCTGCAAAACAATGTGAAATAACTCACGCAAGACAAAAGCATCTATGATCAGACCATTTTGCACTGATTACGTCCTGCAGACAGAGACAAAAGCACTCTTAGAATTAACCAGAAAAATCCCCACTGGACATGTAAGACTATGCCACGGGGTGATAGAATCAGTCAATAGAGGTTCTGTTTGTGGCCTTATTTGTTAAAAACAGGTTTTTTTTACAGATTTGAATGAGATTTTTTAGAAAGGCTAAGGACGGAGGAGCAACTGATTATGTACAATTGATTATATGTGAACTGCTGTCTGATTGTTTTCTACGACCGAAGAGGACTGTGCAGCCTTGGCTGAGGTTAAGTACTTGCTCTCCGAGAGTGTGTCAGTTGT
The DNA here is from genome assembly GCF_016859285.1 of Xiphias gladius. NCBI lineage: Eukaryota > Metazoa > Chordata > Actinopteri > Istiophoriformes > Xiphiidae > Xiphias > Xiphias gladius. Next base: position 25,997,038 of record NC_053415.1, on the reverse strand, counting down.
GAAAAAGCATCAGTGGAACGCATCATTCCCCCAAGTTGTGTGGTAACCCAGTCAGTGGCGGTGATCTATGGGAGGCAGGGATCCTCCCATAGATCATCCCATAGCGTGAAGCGGATCCAACGTGAAGAGGGGAGGAGGGGTGTGTGTGTTGAACAGAGGTGACATTCCCACCGCCCGGCAACCAGGCTCGTATGCTGCCGTGCTGTGTGTCGCCCACACGTAATGGGAATGTGACGGGTGGGGCTCTCTTTCCCTTCTTTCCCTCACGTCTCTGTTATCCCAGTATCGTGCACCACCATTTCCCTTTCTCCTTGCCTTCACCACCTCCTCTCCATCGATGGCACTCCTTAACCTCCTGCTCCTCATTCTGTCCTCTGTCCCTTTGTTTGGAGGTGGTTGGTCATGATAAAACTGCAGGGGTGTTTCTCTGAGCTCTCAGGTGTCGCCCATGAATCTTGCCGTGTCCTTCCGCCTGTTTTTATACACATTTTGAAGTTTGAGCGTGAATGGAATCGCCAGAAACTCTGAACAGAATCAGAATTTCGTAGAAAAATTTGACGTGTGAAATAGATGACGGGTGGAAGCCTTTTTTTTGAATTGCCAATAATGTTATGGATTCTGCTTCTGCACCTTTTGCGTCTACTTCCAGCAGCATAGGCAGAAGTTCACACCTCCACCGCTTGACAATAAAGATCAAAAATAGCTACATAACTAAAAAAAATGCGGTGGGCAGCTGACGAATGCACAGTATGTGGACGGTGGAGTCAAACTATGGCACAGAGTGTGAGTGGCCAGGAATGAAATGACACCTTATAGAACAGGCGCTGTTTCATTGGCCCTCTTGGGAATATTGGCCCAGAATTAGTTGATAGAAACACAAAATACATTTTTTTTTTTCCCTCAGACTTTTAAAGAAGTTTGCTAAAAATGTGCAAAACTTTGGAACGGAAACATACGCTATAAATTACCTACGTAACATAGGCACATTAATACTACTGTGAAACAACAGAACTGCTAGACATATTTGTTGTTTTATGTAAGGGGAGAAAAAAAATCTATATTTACACACACACACACACACACACACACACACACACACACACACACACACACACACACACACACACACACACACACAAAAGACAGTCTGTCATGCACTTTTTTTCGCCACGGTGACAAGGACAGATGTCTCTGAACTGCACCCACAAAGGTTAGTCCAGAGTGACATCTTGCACGTACGCACGCACGTGTGATTTGTGTCCTCTCGGCTGGAAAGCTGAGTGTGGAGATCCTGATTTAGGTGTGTAATAAATATTCTGCCCACCTTGTTCAGCTTTGACTCAGGGACGCACTCACCCAGCAGGCTGGATCGGTATTAGCCCCGGTACTGACCTCATTAAGCAGATGGAATACTGGCCACGATGTGACCCGTCCGTGTTAAATACAGTTTCTTTGTCAGTGTCATTAGAAAACCCATTGTTGTGCATGTCTGTTACATCCATCCCCTCGGTTTTCAGTGCCACAGCAATCCCTGGCATGTTACCGTACATTAAAAATGATCCCCGCGAGTTCCACGCAGGGAGGTTTGCCAGATTCAAAATGTGTGGAATAAAAGAGAGAACTTGGTGATCAGTATCAGCAGGTGGCCTGAGCTGAGGCACCAGAGTCAGTATCGGGACAGAAAAAGTCAGATTGGCTCATCCCTGCTTTGACTGGGGAACCGGTGACAAGGTACCTGTCTGGCCTCTGCGCAGACTGGAATAAGGAGTAATGGACCTGGTAAAATACTGATTTGGTGATTTAGGAGAGGATGGTGACGAAGAAGTAAGTGGATGGACTGAGGGTTTCCCCTCATATTTCTGTCCAGGACTCCAGAGTATTTACGGATCTCAAATAAACGTGCAGTAACACCACAGAGCGAGAGGCCAGTGCGTGACAGTCGGCACGGGAGGAGGGGCAGAGCAACAATGGTGTATCCATGGGAACAAAGCAGCAAAGCGATGAATATGTACTGCGCTATGTGTGTGTGTGTGTGTGTCTGTGTGTGCCTGTAACCACAGATCAACAGGTAGCAATGAAAGTAATTGGGGCTCCGTCCCTCGTGTGATGTAACAAGGAAATACGGAGATCTAAAACGGTCCCCCATCCTTTGACACTAACAAGCTAACGTGGACACTCGGGGCTCGTTCGTACAGGAGGAAAACTGAGAGTCACGACTCGAGGCCTAGAGCGGCACAGAGATCAGCCTCCGGAGCTTAGCGCCTACATGTATGTGGGAGCATACGCAGACAACATATTAAACAGTACATGGTGGTTGACTGTAGTGGTGGCTGATTCCAGCATGTGAGGACTGGAAATTCTGAGTTCCAGCCAGTTTGAAGATTATGGAGATATGCATGTCTGTGTAATACGCTTCTACACACAACCTGCAGACAATTCTTAACCTCAAACACTAGAAAAAAAACAACAAATTTTGCCTCAGGTCAGTAAAAATAAATATGATGGTGTTACAAACTGAAGAAAAGATACAGCGTGAATTGTGTAGTAAAATACTTCAGCTATGGCTCTGAGCCCACTCTGCTGTGCCAGTGTTTTGCGGGATGGCGGATCATTTTATAGAATGACAGTACGTGTCTGAATCAGTTGATTCAGAGTCGATTCTTGATTTAAAACAAATTCTCGATCCACTTACATTTCTTTTTCTTACTCCCGTGCACTACGAGCCAAACCACTGACTCCTGATGAGGATCACCGACTGACTACCAGACAAAAAGCAGAGAAAGGGGTCTGAGAGTGTGCGGCTTTTTTATTTATTTTGAAAAGCTATTTATTGATAGCTTGTCTCGAAAGCATCTTGCAGTCTTCTCCTATGTATGTTGTTGTTGTTAATGTTATATTCCCAGAGGTGGACAGACTGCTAGTACCAGGGAAAGCCAGTGTTGTCCAAAAGACATTTTCACCCAGACCCTGCTGTTTGACGAACAGCTTGACGAACTGTTATACTCGTGGACTCTTGTCGACTGATTGATTACCGTGTTGTACTTTCTGCTCTTTCACTGCCGATGGACTGATTCTTCCTGACACAAGCGACAACTAATTGGACAGTTTTGTGAGTAAAGTTGCCCTGTTACCGTACTAATTTGCTTTTACAATACGTTTAACCCGCTGCTCTTTATGCACTGTCATCTTTTTCTGATTTTTTATCTCTATCATAAAAATTTAGTCGTCCAATAACTTCTGTCTTCAACCTTTTATTGGAAGCATGTTCATCCTGCTGCACAGCAGCGCACCACGTGCATGATGGATAGGGAATACCACCTCAAACAACCAACACCGAGCATTTATCTACTTTATGCTTCTGATAGAGAACGTAAGAATGACTTTCTTTCTGAGAGTGCACACTCTCTATTTTTTTCCCTCCCAATATCTCAGAGCCTTATTGTCTCCCTCAGCGTGAGGGTACACGGCTTCATCTCAGCCACGGATAAAGATACTCCGCTGAGCACCAGAAGATTTCCGATGTGACGCTTGTTGTTAGTGGCAGCTGCGGGTCACTCGGCTCACCCCTTCATTTGGCACATAAACGACGCCGAGAGTCTCCAGGCACGTAAACCTGAGACAGGGAAGGGCTCGGGAGTTTTCTCGCCTACTTTTGTAGCCCACCTTTTGCTTTCCCAGTTTAGCTACTGATCTCTTCTGCTGCTGCTGCTGCTACGTATTTCTCTCTTATCTCGTCTTTTTGCCCAATTATCTTTTCCCTGTTTCTTACGATAAGAAAAACCAAATACCAACGTGTTCTCAAAACAAGAAGGAAGCATGTGAGGTTTAAAAGACAGGTTGTCCACTAACCAGGGGGGAGTACAGGGAATGTTTGAGTGTGTGTTTAAGTGTGTTAGTTTACATGCACGAGTGTCTGAATGGTGTACGTGTGCACGTACACCAGAGGAGTGCATGGTCAAGATAATTCTAAAAATACCTGTTTGGAGGTTGGGGCTTTTGGGAAGTGATGGCTAGTAATAGATGTCAAATGCGGACATGACAGATTTATTATTTTAGTCTCTTTGGAGGCTTCGTGCCTGCTGATGTTTCCAGTCAAACATGATTGAGAATCAAAGGGAGCTCCGCCCGTTGACAGCTGATGAACCGGAGGTGACTTACTTCCACGATTGTGGTAGGACGAACCAGTCCGTGAAGCACGTACGTGACTGCCCGGTACTTGCATTGTGCAGCGTAAAACGGCTTTCAGCGTCTGTAAGCCAGATGAGAAATAATCGGTGTTGGGTAAAATATGGTCGGATCTGAAGCTGCGGTGTTCTGTGGAATAACATTTGACTGTAACGAGGCATGTGGAGCTCCTGGGGCCTGACTCTACCCGATCCTCTCTGCTCTCCCTGTCCCGCTCCCTCTCTCTGCTCTAATGTGTTACCGATTGCTGAGGGTGGATGGTGTTGCACGGTGTGAGAGCATTACCAGAAAGGCATACATTTGTTTCCTCTGTGTGTGTGTGTGTGTGTGTGTGTGTGTGTGTGTGTGTGTGTGTGTGTGTGTGTGTGTGTGTGTACTGTAATTTTCCAAAGCTTCTGGAGGGTTCGTATGGATTGTTATGGAGACGATCTCCGTTGGGAGCAGATAGATGATGTAAGCTGGTCGATAACACACACTTCCCACTGGTGGGAACCTTGCATTGGATTGGTTAAGAACACTTGGCAAGAACCTGTTGTCATTTTTGGTGAAACAACCAAAGTAATATAGACTGTGTTTATTAAGCAAAAAACTATTTTAAAGCTTAATCATAGCCATTATATATTACTATTATAATTAGATCATTTATTGTAATTTATGAAATTTGCATTTTAAATGACCAGTTACTCGTAAACTCAATGAAATAGAAAATTAAAGTAAAATACATGTGCAGGGAATTAATCATGTTTCAGCCAACCTGTAGAGAGATACTGAACATTTACGGTAAAAGTGCACTTCCACCCAGCTGAATAGATTTGTCTCATTAGACTTTAATAAAACTTTTTACTGATGAGCATTGTCTAAAACCCTACAACAGATATTGTACATTTAACATAAACATGTAAATGTTGTCAAGATGAATAAGCTCATAAGAAACAGTCATGTGTAGTGTTTGTAGATCTGCAGTAGATCGGACTTGCTCATCTGTGACTTGGTGCAGCGGTGCAACCGTTTTTTTGAGAGGTGGATCCTCCTTCCCGGGGAATTCTACAAGCCCTCCCTGACCAGTATTCAAACACAGGAAAACCTTTATTGGTATTTCCTGTTCACTAAATCCGAACACACCCTTTGAGCAGAAGTTGTTCGGACCCCAGCGATCGATGTCCGCAACTGTTACTGCACTTAAATCTGACTTTTTTGAGTTATTACCAGCACCAGCGGTGTCGTCCTGGATTTACCTGATTACCGACTGTGTTTTCGTTGAAAACATTTTTTTTTTAAATGTCTTTCTCATTGACATGAGAAAGCTTTGTGTTCTGTGACAAGATTCAGTTATTGTAAAAAAGAAAAATGTTAGCCATGCTCTCTTTACCATTAATGGACAGCTTAATCAACTGTCAGAGCATGTGAAATGATTAAAAAGTCATTTTACTTTGGGTATGCATTAACATTTTGTAATGGTATGCATCATTTATATGTAATGTTGATTAATCAATTTATAATAGCTTTTTGAATCTATCAATATATTAGCTCAATATAATTGCGTGTAGAAAAGCTCTGTTTTTCCGGTGGCACATTTCAGACTCCACAGTGGATTCAGAGCTGCTGCTGTAATCTGAATATTGCCAAAGAACTTTCATCTGCCTCACTTCTGAGAATTGACAGAGGAGGACGGGAGGGAGAGGGAATCTCTTTGAAGCATTTTGACTGATGTCTTGGCTGAAACAGAGGCTTTTTCACAGCTGGACCTCGGAGACGTGTGAAAGACAGGAATGAGACAACGCCGCACAGGAAGACGGAAGTTGTCCGAGGCCAGATTCTCAAAAGAGTGAGACCAGATTAGGGCCAGTAACAGATAATTGAAGTTTCTGTTCTTGAGTCTTATTACGTGGTGGTTTGCTTTACATATGAGTAGCCGAACAAAGAGGCACGTATTCACATAATGGAGCGGAGTATGAGTAACTCAAGTGCCAAACACAATTGATTGCCTGAGATATGTCTGAAGGCTGGCATTTGAGTTTCAGTTTGATCTCGCAGCAAGAGTATCAGTGGTTGTGAATAGAGAGAACAGAATTATCCCCCCTCTTCACACACAGACACAGATGCCTATCTGGTCGTACCTGGGGCTGCAGGTGTGGCTTGTGAGGCAGACACGGTGTACAGCTTCCATTGTTTTCGATGGTTCCTCTTTCATTCTTATCACTCCCCGCCTTGTTCCACCCTGTACCCCTCCAGAATTATTTTTGTTTCGCTCCTTCTGGTGCGCCTTCTCCGTGGGTGTGAGAACACTTCTTCTGCCTGTGGCTTTTTCTGTGTCCATGACAGCGGAATTGACGGTTGAGTAGTTGACACCTTTGGCATGAGGCTCTTAACCCAAAAAAAAAAAAAAAAAAGGTTTCCACAGCAACAAGCGAGTGGAGCAGGAATGAGAAAAACAGGGGAGAGGAAAGGATTCACAAGTATATTACAAGATTTGAACGTGTTTAATGGCAAATTTGTGAATCTAATACGAGGTTTCAAGCCCTCAATGAGACTCGTGCCGCCTGGTTTGAGCAAACGGTGGGGTTTCCTTTTGCTCTGTACACTGGGCAGGTTTGGCACTTTGCATCCCCGGCATGCAACCGGATGCTAAGAGTTCCTAATGAAGTTCATCCATGCATGTTAAGAGAATCTGGCTACTTCCCAGCGTGGCTCATTGTCTCACTTCCTCTATAGTCCACAGCCATTACTGTAAACTAGACATGAACCTGGCGACCTACAGGCCTTTTGAAGCGTCCTAGCTGATGATTGTTTGCAAGCATTGTCTGACTTTTGTAAGAATACATTTCAAACTTGCAAAATTATTTTTTGTATTCACTCCGACCGGTGTGTGACATACTGCACACACATGTTCCTCGGTGTCTTGCAAGAAGGTAATATTTCCACTTTACCGTCTGGATTTACAGGCATAAATATTGACTGATTTATTTGTTTCTAGTTGCTCATCTACTGGGACTCAATTCATGGCATATTAAAGATAATTTAAATTTGCATGTAACACTACCTGCAGTTCAGTACCCCTCAGAGCAGTTAGTAGAATTCAGTCAGTCAAATCTATGGATTTACTGTCTAATTTTAGGAGTTGCTTGTTTTGTAAAACGCTTGTTTCGACATATGGAGACTAATAGGGATCCAGGGCTGCGTTCTCCCGGTTGACTGGTTGGCTGGTTGGCAGATATGATATCTCGTTCGACACCACGTGCTCATTGGTCGGACAATCGGCAGTGTCACTTTCATAAGGAGAAAAGCGCTACACAAGTAGCTCTCCAGGATTATTCCATTATTTTCGGTGGCAGGACGGACAGACTAACTGCGAAAACGGGGGGAAGGCGTTTTCACAGCTTTGAACTCGCCCAACCTAATGGAGACTCCTAGGTCTAACTTTTTTAACGTTTATTGAACGTTTAACTGGAATCGGCTCCAAACTAGTTGACACCATTTCAAAGAAGTCATCTGTGTGGCTGCCTTTTGTTAAAACTGATGACTTAAAAATTTGAGCGTAAACCTTGGAGACAGTAATTAGCATATCACTGCTTATCATCTAAAAACGGTAGGCTAGCCTGGCTACGTTATGAAGCTCTGTCGACTTTGGTGTTTAATGCTTGAGGCTTTGATTGTGACCACATCAGAACTGGCATATTTCAATATGTTATGCTGCAAATACTAGCTTTTTATGTTTATTTATAATTCATTTAGCATAAAAAGGCTACCAGGTAGAGTGCGCTCAGTGCACTGTGGCCGATTAAGTCAATCTAGAGGTGACGGTACCATTTCGGTCATCCAAGATTTTCTTTGGTCAACTACAGCCCCACAGGGATCATCTTCATTTCGGTTCAGACTTTATTGTCCTGTATGAGAAGTTTGGCTCGCGGCAAGGCAAGAACAGACACATCAATTAGACCCGAACAGCACGAAAAGAATAAAAACCACCAACTGGAAAAAGTAAAATAAATAAATGACAACAATACCTAAATGCAAATTAAAATATAAATTGGATTATTCCCATTACACTTTCTGGAGTAAATGCTATAACTCTTGCTTAAAGGAATAGTTTGACATTTAGAGAAAAACACATTCACATTCTGGTGACACTCATATCTGTCCATAAATTTACCATTTGACAGAGCCAGGCTAGCTGATTCCAGTCTTTGTGCTAAGCTAAGATAATATGCTGCTTGCTGTAGCCTTACATTATACTCAATACAAGTGCCCGGTATCGAACTTCTCATCCAACTTTAAGCATTAAAGTTGATAGTTGATAGTCCTTTTGCACCATGGCACATACGTGTGTTTTTGTAGGATCACAATGGTAATGGGTTCTTGCATCATTTCCATTTTAGTCCTTCTTTTACCAGCCCCCAGCCAAAACCGAGGGGACCAGAGCTCCCAGCTCAACTCCTGTCACAAGTATAAAAGGGTGCTTGTCCACGCAAAACAAGAAGCTTCATTTTCTCAGGGGCATTCTGGGAGCCATGGGTCATGCTAAGAAATGTTAGTGGTGAAAGAAATTACTATTGATCTACCACTGCTTTCCGGAGGTGTGGGAGCGAGCAAGCTCAGGCCCCACAAAAATGGCACGCAGCATCTGGATTCATTGTGTTTGGCTGTGTGCATCCACTGAAGCCAGCAGGGTTTTGCATTGATTTGCAAGCCTTTGCGGTTGCTATCATAACCAGGAGGTGATGAAAGGGCAAGAAAATGCGCTGTTGCACTTGAGAAACACTTTTGTGCTCTCCTTCATCTTCTGTTTCACCTGCACTGCTTCAATTTCCCACCTCTCCGTCCGTTCGCCGAAACAAATGCAAGATTTCAAAAGCAGATACACCACCATTGAAAAAAGACACAAAAAATGACCATGACACGAAAATTATTTATCGGGCAAAGAATACCATTTTTTTGCCATGAATGTCTTACATACTTTAATGTTCTCCTGTAACCTTATAATCTACCAACCATTGCTCCTACATCTAGCCATCCATTTTTCCTTACATCCCACCATCTGACTTCCACCCACCTTCAGGCAGAGAGCTTTTCAGACTCAGTGGTAATGGGGAAACATCAGACACACGTTCCTCTCCTCTCCCACAGAGCAAGGTGAAAGATCAAACTTTGGCAGTGGAGGACTGACAGCCTTAAAGCTAGGATCTGTAACTTTCCATTTGTGCATGAATCCCTTTTATTTCCAGTGTGCAAAAGCTTCTGAAGCAGTTCCGATCCTATAACAACTATCAATCACTTGAATATGCAGATGACATTAAGGGTGGTATTACACCTGTAGTTCAGTCATTTGGTCCGAAACTTCCCATAACATTCATGTACTTCAAATGAAATAATATATTACATACATTTTTTATATTCATTATGCTGCTTTAACTAATCTACATCACGGATGTCATCTTTTTAAGGGTTGAAGTTGTCATGATAGGAAAACATTCTGCTCCTACATAAAGCTGATTGCCTTTTTGTAGTTTCAAGCATCAAAATCATGTATATGCAAATGAGTACCATGCCGTACATTGTGGTGCATTTTCCATGTTCTGCAGTGGTTTATATGAAGGATGGGGGTCCATGCAGCCTTTTCACATATTAACGCTGCCATCTTTGCTTTCAACCTTTTTTGGAGTCCAACTTTACCTGAAGTAAATAAGTGTCTGACATGGAATCAACCCAGTGTTTTAGAAATTAACCTGCTTCTCAACAGACACCAATTGCATGCACGTGCCCTTAGAAGATGCCAACACTTTATTAAGGGTATGAAAGTGATAGCCACAGAAAGAAGCCGGTTGCTGTGGGAACATATTACATTGAAAACTGCCAGTACGGTAGTCCCCAGCTATATTACAGTTTATGGCAAATTGAAATTGAAAGCCAGGTTCGGTTGACCAACCATCTAACAAAAAGTGTTTCTGAAACACACCGTCACTAACTAAGTGTCATGAATAACAAACCACTGATCACTGTGTGCTGTGGAAAGTGCCCCCTGCTTTACTCCTACTGTTTTATGTACAAAAGCATGGTCCCCAGGAAACTAAAACAACAAAGGCTACGCCTTCTCTGTCCACTGCACTTTCTCAAGCTGGAGAACAAATACTAGCCACTCGTTGAGCCGATATCCCCAGCGCAACAAGGGACTCTCTCAAGCCTTCTTTTGAGAAATGCCGATGAACCTTTCCACAGAGTAAACTGCCTGACTCTGGTGCAGACTAACAGAAATATTTATAAGGATACTGCACCAGCTACACAGAAGTCAGAGCCAGAAATTAAACAAGGGAAGACTTGATTTTAAGGATGTGATGGTAAAAATGCTTAATTTTCCAGGCACCACAGTTGGTAACATATCCACAAAAAGCCTCCTCAGCTGTTAGTAGATCACCCTACCATGAGCGGTAATCTTGTTTACGGTAGGGTTGTCTAATAAGATTTGAGGAATTTTGATGATGGTGACCAAGACATTCTCAAGGGCAGTCAAGTGAGACCAAGTGTATATCAAGTAAATTCAGTTCAGAATTGCAGTTCCTTATAACCTGAGCTTTATTGACAATTCTAGCCTTCTCTGAGATCGGACACATTTTTTTAAGAGCTCCAGTTTACCCAGGGGATCCTATTATTTACCTTCCTACCCTGTATTTGCCATTCAGTACAACTCCTCCATTAAAACTTAGAACTCAAAAATGACCAAAGAGTTTAATGAGCAACCTTCCAATGCAATCACAGCCCCACAGAAAATTATGAATTTCAGAAAAGGTAGGATTTACTGAAGGTTGATTGACTTGGACTGCAAATACTGTATGTAAATGACAGGTTTCAACAATCATTCATGAAACAGCTTGAATTGAAAAATGTACAAAGACTGGAGCAGTGGGTGGTGTGTTTTCAGCTTTCAGTGTAATCCAATGAGTGGCTGCTGGCCAGTGAATATAAGGTTCAGTAAGAAAGGCAGCATGGGTTCAAAGACTTCTCTGTGAACATACATTTAATTAGCAGTGTGTTGATAGTCAGCTGATCTGGTGAAATTTAACAGTCAGCCTGAAAAGTGACCCGTATTGGCTTATTCATGTCTTCCAAGAAGACCGTTGGGGTATTGATGTTACCTGCTGCAGATACTATGTACCGATGGATGACACAGCAAAGGAAAAGCCAGCTGGTATCTTAGTGAGGTGTTGGGCCATCATGACGCTTCAGAATATTTCCAATGCTCCTTGGCACTTTCTTTTCATTTTCCCAAAAGATATTCCCCCATTTTTATTTTGATGATGGATTTCCATACTCATTAAATCAGTCAGTGCCTTTGCAATTGTATGTTGACGTCTGCTATTTTTCCAGGTTCAATATACTCACAAGTATTGGGACTTATTTTGTGAATAGGGGTTTTGTTTTATGATTAAAGAGGCAGCCCTATACTACAAAGGGACCAGATTAACACATTTTAAATACGTAATAATGCTATATAGCTAAGTCAAGTTGATTTATGTAAATATTTCATATCTGCATTCATTGTACTCTGATATCCTAACAGGAAGCATGTATGAGATATACTGTACATGACACGACTTCACCTCCAGTGACACCAGGAGGTTCACCTTTGTGGTTTTTCTGAAATGTCCCAGTTGGATGGAGTGCCGTGAAATGTGTTTCAGACATTCATGTCTCCTCAGGATGAATTGTAAAATATTCATTAATCCTCTGTAGGGCTGCAACTAATGGTTATTTTTATCATCAGTCAATCTGCTGGTTAATAATTGGATTAATAATTAATAATTGGATCAATAAAACATTAGAAAATTGTGAAAAACATCCATCACAACTTCCTGGAGTCCAAACAACCAAAACAACAGACCAAAACATTAATATTTAAAAATATTAAATTTTTGGTAATATAAAACCAAAGCAATAAAATCCCATTCTTGTGAGCCTTGAAGCAGCAAATTATCTGCATTTTTTTTTTCCTGAAAAATTACTTTAAAATATTTGCTGAATAATTTACTGTTTTAATCTTCTGACTTTTCATCTACCGAAGTAGTCTGAAGTTCAAAATGTTCATCTGTTCTCCGTTGACCTTCAGAACGAATGAAATTCCCATTCCCAAAGCAATGTCCATCCGTCAGTGGTCCTTCGGTGTGGTCTATGTATTTTCCCACGTGATGTCATGCAAGTGCATTAATTTATGTGTCTTGAGATTATGGTGCGATTTTTTTCTCATCTCTGAAACGACAATGGGCCGCACATTCACGCGTAGAAATCTTTCTCTCCTATCTGCGATGCTCTTTTTTTATGGCGAGGACCCTGAGGATGAATGAGGCTGTACCGCCGATGTTGCTCCACTGGATTCTGGTGCCTGCGCGGTAGCCGAAGCTGACGGTGAATTTTAAGAGCACCATCTTTTGGGCCACAAGGCAAAATGCTTTAAATGGTCTGTTGTGGTTATAGAGTGTAAATTTTGAAGTTCAACAGGTCATTGCCGTTTGAGTTTTTCCCACATTCAAGTGAAAATTTGATTAAAAAGGGACACAGCTAGTCTGAACTAGCTATACAGGAGATTTGATGGAGGGTTTGATGGTGCAAATTTATTCACCGAAGTCAAATTTGACATGAAATATTTACACTTGCTTCCACGACAGAGTCCTCTGACTGAGAGGATTTCATGCCAGCTGAATTGAACTGTAGAAGTTTACTGCCTTGATTGCCGGTGTGACCAGGTCCTCTGCTTGTCACACTGCTCTCCTCCTCACTGCCCACATTCCTCTGTCACTCAGCCCACCCGTTCATCTTTGGCCCACTGAATTGCCACTTGTGCTCGTGCACGGGCTTTAATGAGCCAAAACTGCTCTGCCACACCTCATTGTCTCCAATGGGACAAGGGGATGTACGTCTGCCCTCTCAGGAGGATTTAGTGTGTCCTCACAACGCCTCAATAAGTCATTTAGTAAAGCTGCTCCCAGTGGAGCGAAACACTGCTCACTCTTTTAACTTCTTCCATTTGGCTAAATCTCGTCATCTGTCCCTCTTCCTCAACGACTTCGTCGTTCATCTCCCTACCTCTATTTCTCTGTGTGCCTAATTGGCCTAATTAGAATACACCTCCTTCCTTCCATCTGTTTTTCTTTCGTCTTACCTAATTTTCTTCTGTTTTTCTTCTTCTTTCTTTCTTTCTTCTAAATCTTCATCACCACGACCAGCACTTTTGTCTGTCAAGACTGTGCACCCACTTTACCAATTATGCCGGGAATGTTGTACTTTGCAAATGGGGGCAAATAGTAACATTTCGATGGTTAGGCAAACAGGGATGTTATGCACCGTTTAGCATAGCTCCCCCTGCACCATGTCTTTCAGCCTGAGCTTTGCTGTTTATGAAACAATAAAGAAGAAGACAGAAAACAGATGTGGGAGCAGACTTAGTCTTATGGCACCATGCAGCACCTGGATTTACCTGGATTTACCTGGCGCTCATAGATTGTTTTTAAAGCTTTTTTTGATTCTACTGGACGTTATGACATCTTGCTCCCCACAGCCACTCTTATTGCTTTTAAGTAGGCCAGGGACCAGCCATGTTTCTTTGCTGCCAGCTAGTTGAGCTGCATAGATCTCCTAGTTTTGCATTCCCGCTCGAGAGTCTGGGTATATTATAAGCAAAACAAAGCTGGTGCCAACTGTAGAGCTATTTGTCTTAAAATCTAATCTTCAGTCCACAGAAAAATTAAATGAGCCATTATTGCAGCACCAAAGTGAGCTTACTCATCAAATGCCACAAGCCAGGCCTGTTTTCCTTTAAATAAGAAACCAAGTCCTGGCTGTTTTATTCAACTCTACAATCTCATGGGCCTCAGTACGTTGAGTTTCATCCACCTGTTTTTATAGACATTTTCAATTTCAACATAAAAAAACCCCAAAAAACAACCTGAGTGGAAATGCCAAATATTCGAAATAAAAATTCAAAAAAGCACCAAAACATTTTAATGCTTGGCTGAGGTGGAAAAGTTGGTGTTTAGATAAAGGCAAAATGTGACAACAATGGAAACAGACTTGGTGATTAAATCATGATGTACATGAAGCATGTTGACTTAAACGTCCACTGAAGTTTCCGGTGAAGAGATGAAAAATACTGGCAGATGAAAACGTCAGGTCTGTGTGGAGTGATGAGGAGTCATAGCACATGAAACCAACATAAACGCCATATTGGCATTGAATGTTCTACATTGATTTCTACCATTTGGGATTTGACTGACATTCTGCTAACTATGTTATCTTGTTGTGCCCCGTTCCACTGCAGTGGTTTCATTGCTACCAACTGGGAAGCTAGCGCTAGCAGCTTTTTATATCAATGAACCAATTCCTAACATTCTCATAGGAGTAGTGAATGGAAATTTGCAGAAACATGCAATCGTTCACATTTTCTTTCAATGATTTTGTGGAAATTCAGTTAAAACATGCAGTGGGTTTAGATGGAAATCGAGCTAGTGGTCAGGCACCATAAGAAAAGAGCCTTTGAAGACCTGGGCGAAGAAGACGCATTTCATCAAGCAATTTTATCAGCCTGAGCTGGAGAATGACATACTGTACCTCTGCCTTCTTCACTTGACACAGGGACTGCCTCAGTGTCAGAAAAAAAAAAAAACCATTGAGCTCAGCCGCTCTGATTTGAACTGCCATTTCCCAGAATAGGAAAGTCACACTGTCAATCAGCCCCAACAGTTCCTCCCACGCTCTGCTTTACAATCAGTCTGCCCCAAATTAACAGCCCCAATCAGGCGAACCATTGGTGGACGGGGCAAATCGGTTCAGTACTTACCGCACAGAGAGCAGTGACTGTTTCTGTCGCCCTCCCAGCCTGCGCTCCTGGTTATTGAATCTCTGCACTGCCACTTGATATGGATATATTGATCAGTTTTTCTCTCCCGTTGGGAGACAGTGGACCTTTACAGAGGAGGTCGAATTGGCCCATATAGATAGGCTGTAAGGCAGCTTACATCCACCATAATGCACTTTTTTATCTATTGAGGATGACCAAAGCAGGAACCTGTTCAATCTTCAGTTTCTTCCCCACCTAGAATCGTCCCTGCTTTCATTATATCCAGTAAATACGGTCTCTGGCCTAGATCTCAGAAAACTAACCTCCCTCGTGTACAGCTGTTGGTCAAGGCATGCGCAGAATCACTCGTAGAACCAACGGTGAATGTTTAAGTAACATTACTGTCATCAAATTATTTTCAAGTGGTCGATTTTTAAATCATTTTATGAGCGACAAGAGGGGGTACAAGAATGCTTTACTTAACTGGGTTAAAAAGGACATAACATTACTCGTCTCAGCTTCTCCCGTAAGCAAGGTGTTTGATTTGTGTTGTTTCTTCTCGGGATGTTGGGGTAAGGGCTCGAGGAATTTCGCTGCCGATTTTGGATTTTTTTTTCTTTAACTAGTTGTACCCGGACTTTAGGTCTCAGAGTTTGAGAGCAGCGAGAAGTCTCATACTGTAATAATATTCAATCACTTCAGTAGACAGATGGGCTGAGTTATCTGCGGCTCTCATTTTAGGAGCCAGCTTTTGCCAAGTCCCTGTGTTTCTGTTGTGTGAGTACAGCACGCTCATAGGGATGATATCACAAAACGCGGATTAACGGATTTACAGCATCATCTAGAGAAGTCTATTCCAATGACATCATCTTTAGTAAGAACCCAATCAAAGAGAATCCAGTGGGGGAGCGAATAAGCATGAGGTCGCAGAGAATCCAACACACACGTCAAGTAGTTTCGTTAAAGACTGGGAAATAAAAAAAGTTCCAATCCTGTGTCCCTGTATTAACTTCTCAGTCTTCTTTAGGTATAAATACTTTTTTTTTGAGTGTTTTGATATCAAAATCCCAGTTTTTTTTCTCCCTCTTATATATTTTAGATATTCCCATTAAACCATGTGTCTGCTGACTCATCTTGTACGTACATTTATACGTACATAAACGTATCCAATCGAATGCGATCGGGAACAACTAACTAATCCCCCCCATCATATAAAACTGCCCTCGACTGTTGGTGCTTGGGTCGTAACAACTAACGGAGGAATATCATGTTAGGGGAAGTATGTGGGATCTCTGTTGGAAAAGAAAAAACTAGTCCTTACTGTCCTCTATACCTGCGATTCACTCAGAAAAACATCACGTCACTGACGATAAAGACGCTCTAACTGCCATTTCAATGTGACTTCAAAGCCATAATCAAGTAGATCCTCCACATCTTTGGCTTCACTCACTGAATCTCCTGATGTTAGTGGGTGAACATTTAATCTGCGTTTAATCTGGGTAACCTGCCACCCCTGAAAATGTTGTTTTCGCTGACCTTCGGTGGTGTGACTTTTCACCTTGAAGATTTACTTTATTGTCCCCTTGGGGAGCCTTTTCTTGGGGTCAGCATCACTGAACTACACAACATTTATCTCCAGACATACTTTACAATCATTTATACATTAAGATGTATTTTTAAAAATGCCAGTGTTCATCCATTCAACAGTAAAACCAAAGGACAGGTAACAACTTCAGTCTCCCACTGACTGGGACTCACACACAGTAAAGTTTTCCTTAAAGTCACAAGACCAAATATTTAGAATCAGTCTTCACAAAAACTGCAATCTTTCAAAACTCGATTTCTTCCAATGTTGTTTTATTTGCTTATAGTTTAAACATATGTTTGCTGTCATGTTTCTTTTTTTTTTATATTTAAAGTTAATTAGTAGGTTTGCTCTATTTTAGTTATTATATTGTTATTATTGTTATTATTATTATTATTTTATTTATTTCAGTTGTTTTTACAGTTAGTCTTCTCATCGTCTTTTCAAATTTCAAGGCATTGTTTTCTACCCCTGCACATTGTTTCTAGTGTTTTTTTTTTAATTTCCATTTGTACTTTTTTAAATTTGTACGCCTGATTAAATCAACTAAACCCTTCTGACCGGACCTGACCACACCCGTCGCTTATACCGGCTGTGGTCAGAGGGGAAACAGGTTAGAAACTTTGAACACTGCTTCTCAGCCCGACGGTAAATTTCTCTTCAGCGCTGGGTTTTCTCAGACATGCGTCTCTCTCAAACCTGTGGCCAGTTTTATAATATGAGGAGATTTGACCGGTCATACACTGTTCATGTGAAACGTTACCTTTGAATGGTCTCCACTTCAATTAAATCTTCTCATGGGAGGAAAATAAAGCTAAATGGGGATTACAGATAAAGCCAAAATGCTCAATGGCCGTTTGCCACATGGGTATTGAGAGAGCTTTTTGTTTGACGGCACTGCAGGCTGTTATTGAGCCATTTCATCCCAGCAAAAATACTTGCAGAGTTTGGAAATAGCTGCATGAGAAAACGGGGATAAATACGTTGCATTGAGTCAGTCCGAAGCCGGGAGCAGAAAAATCCCGATTCATGGACAGACTGTGGAATAATAGACGCACTTCAGCCAGGCCTGGCCTCCGTGAGACACCGTGACGGATCCTCCATGAATGATGATTTCCATTTTCCTCATTTTCATAATGTCCTGCAGGGTGCTTTATCACCTGGACGAACATATAGGTTGACAGGTCGGACGGGAGGCGGTCTGCCACCAGAGGATTCTCTGTGGCTCGTTGGTTCCTGTTTGCTTTAAAGACTCGAGGAAAAAACTAAATTTAAGAGAGAGCATGTGTGGTCAGGTCTGTAAGAGAGACATCTAGAAAGTTGCTCATGGGTTTGTGACAGAGAGAGTCCAATTACAAGTAAAGCACAATCTAGGTTTTTTCTCCTCCTGGCTTCATGCAGTATCCTAGAAATAACTTCCTGAATTTATTGACCTGACTTTCTGTCCAAATCCAATAATCATAAACACACACAGCTTGTCCCTTTTACCACAATTGAGTTTATTATGCACCATACGTTTATAGACACCAACACACGGACACACACGTACACACACGTATGTATTTTTGTGTGTGTGATATTAGAAACCCTGCCACCTGTTCATAGCGAGCTTTTCCCCAGAGGTAGATGCTGAGCCACACAATGCCAACGCAAATTAACAGTGGCGCAGGCAGAGATTGAGCCATAGAGGGTGAGAGACAGATAGAAAGAGAGTGAAAATAGGAGCGAGAGATGAAGAGAGAGAGTAACATGAAGGGGAAAAGGGCATTTTTCTGGCTTGACGGGTGCGTGCTCTGTTCAATGTGCAGATGTGAGTCTAAGACCATATTTCAAAGACGTCCATTTTCAAAAGACCTCTAGTTGCTTCGGGTTTTCAATTCCCTTCTAAAAAATTTCTTCCTTTTTTCAAAATCCACCTTCGGTCTCTTAACCTCAATTTTTGCTCTTCCGCCCTTTTTCAGTTTTTTTAATAGCTTTTCAAATTGACACTTCCATATTTCACCGTCTCTTTCTCCTTAATCTCATTTTGTTCCTCCATCTGACTTTTCTCCCTTTTCCTCCCCTTGATTCTCCATCTTTCATCCGGTACTTTGTACGTGTCATTGCTTTCTTCCTTTGAGTTCTCCCTTCTCCAATTCTCCCTCCCCTTTACTCTATAATTGAATTACCCATCATGCTGATCCACGCACAGTAGCATGAAACCCTAAACCCTTCACCCTCTCTCTCCCTACCGTCCCAATCTGCCCAGTCTAGTCCTCTTAGTTTCTAACTCACAAATCCTCTCTGTCCTTTATCTTTTGTTTCTTTTTGCTGTAGTTTCCCGTCTTCCTGCTAGTGTAAGCGTGAGTGTACGTATGTGTGACAGAGACTATGTCCATACTTAGCCAGCGAAAATTTGAAAGTGCATCATTTTTCTCTCTGTTTTGGCCTTCGCATCCACTCAGGCGTTCTGCACACTAAATACTTCCAAAAATGGTCTCTGCGGTGGGTAAATCTTTCAACTCTGGGAGTATCTGTATTTTTTGGTCAGTTGTGTGGGGACAAAATCTGAAAAACAAGCAAAGGCGAATACCTGTATTAAAACCAGGCTGTGTGGCCCACTCCTGACCAGATGCTGTCTTTGTGTTTGCCAACTGAAACAGGATGAAGAAGAGGGGATTTCATATATATATATATATATATATATATATAATAAATGATTAATTATATGGACAAAAATCTTTACCATAACACACACACACTATTTTCAAATGAGCTGTCTAAGCATGGATGTAGTCTGAGCGAGGGACAGAGACAGTGTAATGCCCTCGTGGCCAGAATGCTTTTCGTATATATTCAGTGTCGTGTGAGATCCGAGGGCATTTGAATGATTTTAACTTACTGTACACATCAGCAGGACAAGAGCAATTCATGTGGATAGAAACTAAAGCAGATTCATTCTGAAAGTCCTTGCATGCCGTACATACAGTACATGTATATGTGGCATCCTGGCTCCCTCCCTTCCCATGTGTCTATGTTCTATCCATACTGAATATTTTATCGTCTGCGTTGCATGTATTGTTAGTCTCTCTGTTTATTGTTTGTTTCATAGCTCTGTTGTGGCTTCTGTCCCGTTCGGTCTCTCCGTTTTATCTTTTGCTATGTTGAAACGCAGTTAGTGGAGAACACCGAGGACACGCTTGCATCGTTATTTGTCGATATGAGAGCCGATTAGCAGCCACCAGCTGACCGGTAACATCCGGTCATATTCATGCAGGTGTACAGATCAGCCTTTATAACCTTACAATTCTCGGTATTACACTGCTCATACGCTCGTGTTGTTTGCTGCTCCCTGTCTCTCCGCCACCCCAACCTGCTCCCTGAAGCCTGCTGGAGACTATAATATACTTTATTGTGTTGGGAAAGGGGCAATTTATTTATTTGATTTGTGTACTGTCAACAACACACTTGCCTTAATAGAGAACGCTGCATACATGACAGTATGAATAAGTTGCACAGTCTGAGATGAGGTGGCTGCGTAGTGGATTGGATGAACCTCCTTGGCCAAGCGCCTGGCTGCAGTAACGTGATCTCCTCAAGCTCTTCTAAAATAGTCAAACCTTAATAGTAGAGTTATGGGCAGGAAAGAAGTCACGTTTGTCGATCTTGGGAAGCTCCTCTGTTAATATTTAGCTGCCGCCAATTACCGTGTGGACGATGACAAATGATACCAGTATGATGTGACCCGTCCCCACTTCAGTGTCAGTACGAGCCCGTGTTTTATGAGCTGATAAGGCTGAGTGGAGATCAACTTGCTTTATGGAGTGTTCATCTCATATTCTGAGAGAGGTATCAGCGGGCAGGTCAACAATTCAGTTCGCCCTTAAGCAGAGTCTGATCTTTAATCACAGTAAATGCTGGGGGAGCGGCGGAGTTGAAGGGGTGTCCTACCTCCTCTCCTCTTTTTCCAGCCTGTTAGTAGGCAGCATAGGATACACTCTACGTTGCGTTCATGCTACAAATAAAATAAAAAAAATAGTGATTGTTAAGAAACAAAAAAAAAAAAAACCCCGCCGAACCCCCAAATTGTTCCTAATGAGCAGCCCGGCGCCTCGCATGGCAGCTCTGTGAGAGTGTTGGTGGGTGAATGAGAGGCTTTGTAAAGCACTTTGTCCTGCTCAGGTTGAAAACCTGCTATAAACAGTCAGCGCAGTCCCATCAGTCCATTTACCATGTAGTGTTGGGAGGCCTCTTGTTCTCATGAACACACGTACACCAAGCAATAAAAGGGATATTTTCTTCTCGCTTCTGCACATGTCCAGTGCTCAGTCATAGAAATTTGGTCTTTTCAGGTAACCTCGCCTCTGAGGGACGGCCTCTGTCTGTCTGTATGAAAATGGTAAAGGCTGGTTTTTCTTTCCATTTGTAAAGATCAGTCCCCGGCAAAGAATTTCAGCTCCAGGTAACAAAAGGTGCTACTATGAATAGCATTCACCCGATATGTCTACTCGTGACTCACCAGACTGTTAGAGCGGCATGTTACCGCGTTAAACTGGAAAACCTTTATTTGGGGCATAGAATGGCCGTCACTCCACAATGGAAACCGCGCTGCTTCAGGGTCTGTACCCGAACTGAGAAGAACTGTCCAGAGAAAGTGGTACTTGGTACCGTCGGCGTTGTTTCTCTCAACCACGATGACGATCGCTCTTTTGACCACGTTTGTTACTGGAGCCATGACGACAGGGGTCCTGTAACCTTAACAAAGTGCTTTGCTTTGCTAAACCTAACCAAACCTTTGCCACTGCATCGTGGAAGAACTGGACTCTGGCATCATGCACTTTGATTTCAGATCTCAGAGTCAATCCACAGTCAATCCAAGTCTTTTCCTACTGTTTTAAGCCATTTTCTACTTTCACTACTTATGTTATTTAATCCCTTGTCTGTAATCACTACATAAATATATGTACCCTCTTCTAGTTAGGCTGACAGGTGTGCAGTAAGCAAAATATGGCAGTAGTTCTCACTGTACCTACAGGCTGCTCTCTCAAAATGTGTCTGTCAGACTAGGCTGCAGTTTTATCTCTCTCTCAGTGGACCACAATCATCCATAGACATTGATGCAAAGGTCAGAATTTTTTTTTCCTTTTTTTCCCTCCTCTGCCATAGTGTGACCTTTCTTTGAACGTCCACCAACACAGCTAAAGGCTTTAAGCTTCCCCGTCCTAACACATCTCATTTCATTCAGCGTACCACAAAAAAAAGTTCAAGGTTGGTACGGACCACGTGAGAAACCGTACGTCTGCTCAGATTCACCTCCAGATATCAGGAGATATGGCCAAGGAATAAATTTCACCCTTCCAAGCTTGGTGCACTGAACAGACGGGCAAGAATCGCTGTTCACGCCATCGTGCCAGGAGTCTGTTAGCTTTTGTTGGCAGGTAGCATAGTGTAAATGGCAGCCGATCTAATCAGTATTTTGTAACTGGTCGTATTTCATACATAGAACTTTTTGTCGGGTGACATTAACCCTTTAACCGGATCTGCCCTGAAATTTAATGCGACCTTCCCTGACCCAGGCCCCATCCCGCCACCGAGTCTGGTGGAAATCAGTTCAGTACTTTTCGGGTAATCCGTCAAACAAACAAGCCAACACACAGACACGGGTGAAAACGTAACCTCCCTGGAGGAAGTGTTAATGGCTCTGCTGATTTCAGAGTACATTGCTATTGCGGCGCATCCACTTTCTGTGCTGCAGCCGCTCTGAGCAAGCTAAGCCCAGACGAGCCAAGAGCACACGTCCTCTTAACGTTCAAAAAGGGTCCTGATGATGTATAAAAAGCCCCGTCCCTGCTGCCAAGGAAGGCTAGACATGCTCAAGGCAGGCAGGCTGATTGCGTAGCTGGTTTGTGTAATTGTGCGCGTGCGAGTGTGTGCGCGTGTGTGTGTGTGTGGGTGGGTGTGTGTGTGTGTATTCCTGAAACCAGCAAAAAGGTACCAGTGTCTCTAACTCATTCGTTATATCTTCTATCCCAGTCAGATCCATGGGCAGGTGCCAATGAGAAATTCTCTCTCTCTCTCTCTTTTCACTCATGTGTGACTCAATACATGCACACAGGTAGTTACTAGCTTCAAAAACAGGTAATGCAACAAATTTTGATGATTGACATTATCTGCCAGTTAATTTCTGGATTAATCGATCATTCGTTTTGCTCACAAAATGTTTGAAAATGGTGAAAATCGTCTGTCTCAGTTTGGTTGGTTTGATCAACAGTCCAAAACACAGAGGTTTTTACAATGATATAAAACGGAGACAGGCAGAATCAATGAGTGAACTAAAAACGGCAGCACAGCCAGCCAGCTAAAGTTCTAGCTGAAGTTAACGTTTGTGTTTATATGTTCGGTGGCAATCGGCCTCAGTGATGGTGTCGCGGTAGCAAATTTGCCTAAAATGTCCAAAAGGCCACAAATATATTTGAATCTCGGGCAGTTAGTGTTGTCGTTATGGCAGCGTTTACCCCTGTTTTACACAGCGACGCGTAACGTTAGCCGTTTTTCTTTTCACTCTGCCACAGTTAGCCCCCTCTCCAGAGCACTTCAGCCTGTTCGTTGTTCGGCCGGCAGAATGCGATCACAACCGCGGCATTGCTACACAACGACCCGGAGCACGTCTTTTATTAGTGAATGCCTGCCAAAGGGGAGAAGTTAAGTACAGCAAACTGAAAATGCAGAATTGGATACGATGACCGACAGTGAAATACTGAAAGCGGCGTGACCGCTGCAGGGGTGTCACTGTGATTCTAACCAAGGACGCTCATCGGTATTATTCCTAAGGTTTGGTTGTTTTTAGTCAGAGTAATTGGTTATAATTCTGTATTCTGATCAGGCTCCATGGGAATGAAACGCATGCGCCGACGCTGCTTACTATTTTTTCTGATTAGCTCTGGTTTTGGCAGGTGACCTGATCGCTGATAGACAGACGCCATACTGCATGTGGGCATCGCTTCCATGAGCGCACACACACACACACACCTAACACATGTAGGCACACACACACACATACACAGTCTGACCCTCATGCTCAGAAATCTTGGAAATCAATTTCATATGCCCTTTTACTGCCACTGCCCTGATCAGGTTTCCTTTCGATTTCTCCTGCAGTCGCCTACAAACACACACTGACACACAGAATCTCTCAGTCCGTCTTTTCTTATTCCTTCTCTCCGTTTTATTGCCTCCTCTGAGTTTCTCTCTGTGGTGCCCCACAAGCAATTTCCCTAATTGTGTTTTTCATCAGAGAGTTACAGCAGGAAAACACCATGCCGTGCTCAATGAATCTGTCACAGCTGATTGCCCCCAAACTAGCCCACAGCACTGCACTGCTTATTGCTTCGGCTACTATATCTTGCTTGAGGGTAGGGGCTGATGAGGTCGAGGCGTGCTGTATTGTATGAGGTCTTTGATAGGCCTATCAGTGAGCACTGCTCGATGGCGCAAGCACTGAATACCATTAATGTTTTAGTAGAGATGAATCTAGAGAGAATTGGCACAATAACTTTGATGTTTGTTTATTTTATTCTGACGTGCTTCTGCTTTTTGAGGTGGATGTTAAAGATGTTGTTGCTTGGCTCGCTCTCTTTGTCTTCCCTTTCTCTTTTCCTGGTACTTTTTTATTTCGCCTCCCGCTGATCCTGGATCCTGCCTCCAGGCTTTTCAGGCTCTTTTTCTCAGGACGTGAAGGATGGACAGTCTATCGCACCATGAAGTCTCTCTAACACAGTCATAAAAAAAACAACGAAGAATTTACATACATTAAATCTATTTTTTTTTAAATCAAGGACTGTGTTCAACAGTCTCAAGTTCTTTGATACAAAGGTTGAAAGCTATGAAAGCGCTATTCTGTCACTTGAGAACTATATTCTTTTATACACAGTTTGAAGGATAAGCTCCCGCCTGGCCTTTTCTGTCGAGCCGTAAGATTTAGACGGCGAATGTCTAGGGCTTATGGGAAATGGTGTTCACTAAAGGCTGCTTAAAAACGGAAATACTGAATAAATAATCACATTCGATTCTTTTTTTTTTTTTTAAACTACAATCCTAATCTAAAGATTTGAAGTGAGTCCCATGACATGCTGATGAGAGAGGCTGACTTCCGAGGCTGGATTCTCAGTCATTAGCTGAGTCACAGAGTTTGAACAGTTCCATAATACTTCAATCATAATACTATATTTGCTTTTTAATTCGCTCTCTCACACAGACTGTAATTCCCTCTCGCGTATATGACACACATGGTCATTCTCACTCGTGCAGATCACCCCCCTCTCTCAAACACACTACCATTCCCTTGCACACGTCCTCGTTCCTTCTCGGAAACACTCCCATAATGTACGCTATACACACGGTGTCATGCACACACCATTACACTAATTCACACTCGATGGCAGCTCGGGCTGCGTGAATCTGTCCGAGTCCGAGGGAGTAGTAACCAGGCCCGACCGGAACCCGACGGGCCTCCTGTCTGACGCAGTTAGTGTAAGCTGAGGCGCGGAGTTTGTGTCACCCTGTCGCGCAATGGTTGTCACCATGGCCGCGGCTTGCACACGTGCGGGCACCTTGTAAATGACCGTCAAAAGGCACTGTTTGAAATATGCTATAGCTAGCTTGGTTTAACACACACAGCAGGCCAGCCCGTCCCCAATAGTAGTTCAGAAGTCCAATGTTCGCTGCCCATCGTTGGGCCGGCATGACCAAACCCACCCCGAGTCAAACCCCGTGTTTCAGAAAGCATGGCGGTGTTTGTGATGCGGCTTTTAGGACAGTACAGAGGTGTGCGCGTGTGAAGTAATTATGATTTATGGCCCAGATAATGATGACGTGTATGTTATTGTGCATTTAAAAGAGAAATAAATAACTGTGTTTACGAGATCATCTTAATCTGAAATATAATTTATGGCCTAAGTGGCCTCTCGCAGAGAATTTTGTTTTTAACGCATTTAATCTAAGGCGGTTAGATACACTTGACGGTACTGAGACCATCTCCTACACTCTGGCCAGACGGGACCTTAACCTTCGCCACGGCTCAGGCTCTGTAGCCAGGTTACTATGGCAACAGCAACATGTAGCAGTGGGGGGGGGGTTAATGATCAACTTCCTTTTACAGCTTGACTACTTCCTAATGAGCCATTAATGCTGTGACTGGGTGAAGGCCAAGGTATGCAAAGAAGACACTGGATGTGGAAAGTGAAGTGTTTGCTGTGCCAGTGACTTGTGCTCTTTTTTTTTTTTCTTTTTTTTTCTCATACTCCTATTGCCAGGTATTTGAGCTAGCATGTGCTCGCATGGGCCCACACACACACTTTTTGAGGTGAATTTCCCAGACTTGAATCTCTATTTGCTGCAGGACTTAAGTGCCAGACTGAACTCATTAACAGTATTTTGTAGTGTAACTCACTAACACAAAACTTTCTACTACTTGTCGCTCATCCCTATTTCCTGACTGGACTTCTTTTCTGTTTTTCTCTCTTCTTATGTTCTTTTTTTCATGAGTTTTTAATTTTATTATTTTTTTAAATATAACATCAGCACTGGGCATCAGAAAGAAAAAAAAAAAACCATACAGCCTATGTACAGCCAAAAAAAGGAAAATAAAAAAAGAGACAATACAATCCGGACAGGGAATACCCACTTGGAAATCAATATTATCATTGGGCTTTAACCTCATCCTCTCACTGATGCATTTATTATAACAGTATACATGCTTTACTTGTGGAAGTATTTTTCAGTCCTGTCACACGTCCATTATACGCAGCAACGTTTCCTATCTCTGTCGCCCAGTCCCTTTAAAAGGACGCTCTCCAGGCGTCTTCCAATTCCTGAGAATAATTTGCCATCCAATCATCTGGGGAGAAGGCAAGCAAAAACATTTAGATTACTTACTACCATAACATCAAACATAGCAACCAAATCAAACCTACACCCTTGCTGTGCCATGCGCAGACACTAAATTGGTACATTTAAAGACAGAATTTCAAAACAAGACACTGTGTTTTGACTTTGAGATGTTTTTTTTAATCTCAGCAGTGAACTCGCATTTTAAAGGGATCGTTCACACAGCATCACGCAGAGGAAAAAACTGCCGCTGGACGGCTCGCTTTGGGTTTTAAACCAGCCGTCAATGTCAGACGTCTGACCACGTCCCCTATTGGTGAAGTCAAAAAAGTGGCAGTCTGAGGTGATGCACCTTCTCTGACATCGGTTTGAGACGTGCAGCCACAATTTCTTGTCCTGTTTAGTTCACGGTGGATTTAGGTTTAAGACCACCGCATTATACCAAGCAACATTTGAATCGAAACGCCACCTTCTCAACTGCATTGCACGTCTCTTCATCATGAACATGCAGTGACTGTCAGAGGTTTAAATGCATGTATGAACAGAGAAGCTCCCGCTGACCTCGGTGCACCCATTGTGTAGGTCTACTCATAGATGTACACACAAAGACAGTAATCCTAATAAGCCTGAGTTAAACAGCATCATAGTGAGGGTCAGAGCTGTATCAGGAACCAAGCTCCATTAGTCATGGTCTTATAGGAGAAAAGAACAAAAAAGAAACGAAAGGCAGGCTGAATGCCGGCAGCTTTGTGAGGTTGAATTCACTGTTTTGTAAGTGCTCATCAGCTCTGGAAAGGGAGGACGGAGTTAAACACAAAGCAGATGGACGGTCTGCTCCACTATGTAATTGCCAACATGTTCCTCCAACCGTGGCTTTTAGTCCAACGTCCAGACTAGCATGAGGTTTTGACAACCTTGTGTGCTCTGTTTACTAAAATACTTACAGTATACGCCGTATAAAAAGTCACAATTAAATATCACCATGATTACTTTCTTATCTTCTAAATTAGGGATGAAATTGCTTGCTGTAATGCAATCCAGGAGAAAAAGGCACAAGAAGACAATTTTATAGTCAGAATCAGTGCAATTAAATCTTCCACATTCAACTCCTCCTCTGCTGGTAATGAGTGCATTTGGCAATTATCTCCACACAATAAACAGAGCTGTTGGTTAGATAAAAGCGAGCAATTTGAATATGTCTCCTTGGGCTCCAGGAACTTGTTCTGGGCTTTTTTCACTATTGCTTATTTACACATCCAGCAGCTACTGAGCAACATTATCATGCACTTGGCGTAGTCCAATATTCCCCGGCTTTTAGCTCTGTTTTTGGTCTCTACCAGCTCCTGAGGGAAATATCTGGTTCTTCAGCTGCTAAATGCTCCACCGTGTCCACCAGCTGCTCTCCGACTGGGTCTGTCTGCTGTTTGCTGCTGAGCAGGTAGTGGACAGAGGCTTTTTTACAGCTGTTCCTCTGAAAACTTCTGCCCGCTGCAGCCTAAAAAACGACACTGTGAGAGCGGTGAGGGTGAACCAGAGCAGTAAAGTTGTGGGTCAGACAGATAAACAGTGAGCTGAAACTCACTAAATAGCTCTGTAGAGCCGAGGGGAGCAGCAGATTAAGCCGATAATTCTCTGTAGCTTCATTCTCCGAGCGACAACTTTCGTATTTTCCCAATGTTTTCACATTGCCATGGTACGTCATTATAAAACTATGGATTATAGCCACGGTTGGGATTACAACTTTAAAGTCTTACGCCACACCAGTGAAGTCGTTGACGATACAATGTGAACTTTAAAGTTCCTTGCATCTTCACAGAGAAGTAAATGTGAGGCTGTCAGCAGACGAGCCCATTGTGGCCTTACTGCGTGCAGTTGTTACATGTAATTTAATCTACAAAGACACTTTGACTGTCAGTAAACTAAACGTAACCTAATAAAATCCAATGACACTTAAATGGAGGCAGGGTTTAGGAACAGGGCTGAACGCAGAAATGGAGTCAGTGCAACTGTCATGACTGGGATTTGAAAGATACATTCTGATGATCTTAAAAAAGAAAAAAAAGACATTACATTGAATACCCAGCCGGTTATTGATTCACATTACCTTTTAAAAAGAGAAGTGCTCCATCATAGGTCACCACTGGGCTGTGCTTACGCGCTCCAAGAGTGGTCTGTCGGATTAAGTGCCAATTCAGTTTTCTCAAAGTCCAGTGATTTAAGTGATTCTTTTCGGGTTGGGCCTGAAATTTATTATGTCAGAGCTGAGTGCACGTGTGCGTCCCCCTCTATCTTATTTATCAGCTGTTATCACATATGTAGACAAGCTTTACAGCTTGTGAGGAGTTAGTGAGGATATTGGGCATCGGCTCTACTGCTGCAAACACTCTAATGTAGTTCATTTTTTAACGCACTGTGTGTGTGTGAGTGTGTGTGTGTGTGTGTGAGAGTGAGAACATGTGAGGGAGTCAGAAACACTGTGTTCTTCTCATCAAAGCCCCACCCTCCCTACTGTCTCCACGGGAACGCAACACAATTGGTACCTGTCGCCAGGCAACATTGCCCGGTATCTTTGGGACACAGAGCTGCTGGCAGAGACCAGACACACACACACACACACACACACACACACACACACACACACACACACACACACACAGCTTGTCAGCTGTCACAGAGGTGGTTTGTTTCACATTTCTTCACCCAGCCTTTTGAACTGCAGCGCCATCCAATGTCCAGTCTGTTCTTGAAGAGTATACAAACAGGCCAACTTTGAATGTGTGTTTAGTGGACTGTGGCGAGGCTAATGTGTTTCTTATCAGTGATATCAAGCTTGTACCGTGCAGCTGTGTTTACATAGTGTATGGGGAGATAAAGCACAATACATTAAATGCAAGATAAAGGTGCAAATACAGTAGCTTCAGAAAATATTTTAGACCCTTTCACTTTTGCAGTTTATTGGGTTGTAGATTTAATTTCAAATGGATAAAAAGACCTTTGATTCAGAACTTTGTAGAATCCCCTTTGGCAGCCATTAAAGGTTCAAGTTTTCTCGGGTATGTCTCTACAAGTTTCGCCTGGATTTGGGCAGTTTATCCCGTTCTTCACAGTAGATCCTCTCAGGCCCCCCCACAGGTTGGATGGGAGGCCGTCTTCAGGTCTCTCCAAGGATGTTCCATGGGGATTAAGTCTGGGCTTTGGCTGGGCCACTCAAGGGACAGCCAGAGACTTGTCCTGAAGCCACTCCAGCGTTGTCTTGGCTTGGCTTTGGGTCATTGTCGTGCTGAAAGGTAAACCAAAACCCAGGTCTCAGGTCGTGTGGACTCTGGAGCAGGTTTTCCTCTCTGTATTTGTGTGCATGCATCCTGCCTTCGGTTCTGACCAGTGTCCCTGTCCCTGCTGTTGAGAAGCCCCCCCCCACAGCAGGATGCTGCCACCACCATGCTCCACCGTAAGGATGGTGTTAGCCAGGTGTTGTTTGCAGCCCAAAGGGTTCAGTTTTTGTCTCATGAGACCAGAGAATCTTTTTCCTCAGGCTCTCAGAGTCCTTTAAATGCCCTTTGGCAAACTCAAGGCAGGCTGTTATGCGCCTTTTACTTAAAGTGGTGTCCGCCGAGCCACTTTACCATAAAAGCCTGATTGATGGAGTGCTGCTGAGATTCCAGCAGGTTCTCCCATCTCTGCAAAGGGACTTCTGGAGCTCTGTTAGAGTAACCGTTGGGTTCTTAATCACATCCCTGACCAAGGCTCATCTTGCCCGGTCATTCAGTTTGGGTGGAAGCCAGGAAGTCCTGGTGTTTCCAAAGGTCTTCCATTTCACAATTACTGAGGACACTGCTCCTGGCAACACTCAAGTTTTTAGAAATATTTTTTTACCCTAAAGTTCTATAGAGAGATTCTTTGACTTCATGTCTTGGTTTTTGTCCTGACATGCAGTGTGAATTGTGGGTACTTGTATACACAGGTGTGTGCCTTCCTAAATTATGTCCGATCAAATCAATTTGCCACAGGAGGACTCGAGTCAAGTTCTAGACGCACCTCAAGGCGAAGGGTCTGAATACTTATGTAAATGAAAGATTTCAGTTTTTGATTTTTAATAAATTTGCAAAGATTTCTCAATGACAAAGTGAAAACATGTTTTATGAATAACTGAGTGTAGATTGATGAGGAGAAAACTGGCAATGTTATCCATTTAAAATTAAATCTACAAGACAATAATATGCAAAAAGTGAAGGGGTTTGAATGCTTTCTGAAGCCATTGTATGTCTTTGTAATGCTATGGAAATCATAAAAACTCTTTGTGTGATTGGTTGATTGAGCGGAGGTTTTTGGAAAATGTTAAACCAACCAAGATCAGTAATTTTATCCTTTGAAATTTTTATTTTTTAGTTTGTTTTGTTAATGATAAAGATCTACATTATTTTTTCATTTAAGAGATTCTATATTTCTCGTTTTTAAATAAAGTTTGTACAGAAAACTGACTTTTAAAACCCGTAAATGGATGAAAACTGAAGGCGTGAATAATGAATTTTATATTATTGAGCCATCACAGTTTGTGTTTGTCAGTTATACCAGAAAGCTGCTGGTTGGATCCCTGGACTCGCCTAATAAATCTGGATGGGGATTTTGAAATAGCGGCGCTTGTACCGCGCCTCATGGCCACCGCTGAGATGCCCCTGACCGAGTCCGTTAACCCCCAACTGCTCCAATGGAGCTGCTATATAGAGGTTAGAGGGTCCTCTTAAAAATACATAATTGAGGTGAAAACAGCGACAAACGAAAACATGTAAACTATTTAAGGGACTCTTGTCCACATCAGTCGTACCCCCAGGCTTGCCTTGTAAGGCACAACAGCTACAGATGATGAGTTTGAGTTCTAATGTCATTAATGGGCAGGAAGTGGCTGCCAACGCTTCAGCAATTAAGCCCTAAAGGTTAGACTGCTTGGTGAATCAAGAATTTAAATTTTTGTTAGTCTGTCTAGGAAACTCAGATGGATACTGATGTCTGTTTATGAACAATTTTTCATCTAGTACGTAATTTCCTAGTTTTTCCTTAAACACTGAAATATAATGAGCGGGTACTTAATAACTAGCAATTAACATTCTGCTTTTCCATTTCCTTTGTAATTAAAAACACATTGCATATGCCTTTAGTTGAAATGTCCTCGTAATTTGCCAGAAAATACCCGCATTTCTTTAGGAAATTATGGGGAAACTTTTGAGGAAAGTTGCTGGGAAATACGGGACCCGTAAAATGTTTAAATTACAAAATAGAGCTAACCCGAGCCTCGCTGTTTGTCTGTTTGTGTCAAACAGACAGCCAGTATTAACCAGAGTGAGCCTTTGGAAGAGTTCAGCTCGAGGTCAAAGAGTTCATCTGGGTGTCAGCCACTGCGTCTGTCCCTTGAGACACACCACCATCACCCACAAATCCTCCTACCTACACTCACACACACCAACAGATGCAAACGGTTGATATGTAGACCCCTATTACATGGCTGGGTGCACCTGCAGCAGAGCAGATGATGGAGTGATTTGCGGTTACTTTTACTGTTAACACCTTATCTTTTTTATCTGAAAAAAAATCTGTTTCTTTTTTTTTTTTTTTTAAGATTTTGAAATACCTTCAATGCTCAAATAAAAGCTGATATTCCAAGAGAAGTGGCAGGGGGCTTGGCAGCCATGAATAAAGATCCGACTGTAATAAAAATCCTAATACACAGTGAGTAGGGTGGAATTACCTGTACCAGCATGGCTCAAATGGAGGATGCAATTTTCCATAGCGGTAATATCATACTCACAGACCTGCTGTTTTTATACACTGATTAATTCTAACAAAATTTACTTTGGTGGGATTGCGGTTTTTTGTTTTTGTTTTTGTTTTTTTTATCTGTGTAAAGATACTGTCAGTGGAGCTTTCTACAGATATTTCAAACTAAAAGTCTGCCCGGAATAAAGTAAGGAGCATGGTCTTTGAGCTGCTGGAAATGTGACGCCTCTGTGCACAAATGGAGCTTTACTTAAATACTTACTTTGTGTCCAATACGTGTCGTTGGTCAAAGGCAAAAAGAGGGTCTTAATACCAAGATGTCAGTGATTCATTTGGAAAAAGTGTGAAAGTGTAAGGTTGAGAGTGAATGAAGCATCTGCACTTCAGTAATTGTGGACAGTGCATTTGTTAGAAGAGGACTGCGTGTACAAGTCAGATTATTTCTCCCAATTAAATCATCTGTCAGTCAGTTGAAAGGATACCAGTGGAACAATAATTGCCAGAGGCCTGTTAACAGCTCCGCCGTTCACGTTGGAATTTGGTCGGATGACGTGAACGTAATAGGTGTGTGTCTGCGTGTGTGTGTGTGTGTGTGTGTGTGTGTTAAATCACTGAATTTGTCAGATTCATTTTTATTCGGAGGCTTATGCAGATGTTTGAAAAAGGTTGTTGTTTTTCGGATCCCATCGCTACCATCAATGGCTTTCAGACAGGGCAAGTTAAAGAGAGACTTGAAGGAAAAAACCAAACCAGTGAGGTCCAGTGAGGTGATTGTGGTCTCTCTGGACAAGAGTAGCTCGTCTTTGTTTTTCAGTCCCTTTTCCACAGTGCATCACTCTCCCTCGTCTTATTATTTCTCGCTTCCTCTGCCATCAGTTCTACTTCTGTGTTGCCTTACTCCCTGTGTTGCCTTACACATCTCTGTATCCTGTATCATCTTTGTCTGAGCATGCACTCTCTCTCTCTCTCTCGCTCCCTCGCTCTCTCTCTCTCCCTCTCTCTCTCTCATTTCATCGAACACAAAATCCGGACCCGTGTGTTTTTAATCTTACACTGATCCCATTCAAAGGCTGATATTCTCTCTGCTGCTCCTCAGGTTTGTGGACTCAAGTTCCATCTCGAGTCTCATATTTTTAACAATTGCAAACGAGCGTTTACCTACACTTAAGATACTCTTTTCTAAACTCTTAACTCAGCAACACTCCTACATCGCACAATTAGCCAAATAGTTAATATTCTGCTCAAAACCGCATTTTGTTCATTAAATACCAATTCTACATTTCAAAATGCAAAAAAAAAAAGACTCTACATACATTAACTCTCTCAAAACAAGGAAAACCAGACTCAATATGAAATCATTCTTTCAAAATACCAGCACGTATTCTATCCAAGAGGAACAACTAGCCAATCATAGCGCTATGACTTTCAAAATACTAACCTTTGGTGACATCAGAAAACCTGCATTACTTTGCATGTTTGAGTTCTAGCTTCATACAATAGACAATAGGCAACCCATTGTGTTTCATAATTCAGTGTCATTTTACCGTAAACCACCCTACATTATTTTGGTTGAGCGTCAAATGTGTGTCGAATGTGAGCATACTATCTAAAAGTGAATGAGTCACCCTCACTTGGAATGTACAGTAGAAAAAAACGGGTGAGTGACAGACTCGCTGCAGTAAAGCCCCACTGTTATTAACCAGGTTTTCCTCTGCAGTTCTGGTCTGAATCGCTCTGCTTTATTGCATCGTCAGCGATGTCCGACCTTACGATGGCATGCCCATGGTCTTCACCGAGGAGCGTCCCTCCGCCCCCGGAGGGAGGAAAGCGTCGCCTCCTAGAGCGGAACAAACATACAACGTGTCAGCATTGGGACTTGTGGCCGACAGTTACTGTGGGACATAGCAACAGTAATGACGGAAGAGGCCCCTGTGAAATGCATTACTTACCCGTTGGTCTGTTGAAAATTCCAGATAAATGGAAGCCACAGTTGAATGTCTGAGATTGGGCTGGACTCTTTCCCCGTTCGCCTCTCTTGGTGATAGACCATGGTTTATCAAATGGTCCGTGATGGAGGCTCAGCTCCTACTCTCCTTGAACATGACCATATATTCTTACCCCTTCCTTCTCTCTTGTCCTGGTCCAGCTCCTCCTCTCCCTCCTTCTCTTCCTCTCCCTTGTCCAGACATAATTTTTTCCTCTCTCTGCTCCTCTGTGTTGTTCTGAATTCACATTGCACTAAATCAATCTAAAAAGTCCCCGCTTTTACTGTATATATTTATGTATTTGAAAGAACTTCAACACATGGCTAAGTCTCTGATTGAGATTGGAATCAGATGCGGTCGGTCTGTTTTACACAATTTAAATCAGCTATTTTTCAATGTTTCAATGATCTGTTCATTCAAAAATGCCTACCAGCTGTTTCAGTATAGCTTTTGAGCTGCTGTTGTTGCAGAAGTAGAGGCTTTATACTATTATATTAGGTTTTCATTTCTGGCATAATGTCTGCAAGCATTTATAAATAAGACAAGAAAGATCCATAATTCTGGATTGGGTTAGTTTGTATGTAAAGAAAATTTAAGCATTTTAGAAACTTGCAAATTGTCTGGATATTCTGTGAAAACGACATGAATTGTGTTAACGGTATGGTCAACAACAGACGGATTTTGTGTTTGGAGTTTTGAAAATGTGACTGCAGATTAGACAAAAGGATGTTAGCGATTGTTTAAAAAGAAAAGAAGCTGTAATCCCCCTCTGTTTGATCAGTGAATACTAGAGACCTTTCACAGACACGGCAGCGAAGATGCTCATCATGATGTCTTCTTAATCTGCTTCGACAGCAAACGAAGGCGCCCAGGAGTTATGCAACGCTCCGCTCCCTAAAGGGCCTCAAAGGACGCATCCGCACTCACACAAACAACCCCCGACATTTCCACCTTTCAAAGCTCCTGCCCAGAGTCCCTTCAAAGGCACTTTGAAAGATCCCTGATTACCGGACAGCCTGTTACTAGCATCCAGCTACAGTCCATCCAACATGCACGGCTAAGAAAAAAGTCTCCAAAGATTCATGTGAAATCAGAGATCGTATGTTTTTACTGCGTGAGTCTGCATGTGAGCGTGTGTGTTTCTGCATACATTTCACAAGTTTAAAGGTGTGTGTGCGAGGGAGCATTTTCAATGTAAGGGCTTGTTGAGCCGCACAGTCACACAAGCCCGATCTGCACTGGGATCATCTCAGGACCGAGCCTCTCACACCCTCACATCATCCTCACTTCATGTACCAATCCTGATGAGTAAGAATGAGACGGCTCCACCGTAACTCACTGCATATTAGCAGGAAGGGAGAGAGAGTGGCCATACGGACAGGGACTGACAGGAGCAGAGAGAGGAGGGCGAAAGCGTGAAAGTAACAGGTGAGAATGTGTGCGTCTGTGCTTACAGTACGTAGCTGCCTCGTGTTCGTGATGGCTAGCTGGAATGAGAGCTCCAGCTTGCCACTGCCGCCGGCGAGCAGTGCAGCTGACGCGTGATGTACCGCATGAGGACAGATGTCTGCAGCAATGGCGACAATCTGGATGAGTTACAGGTGTACAGTTGCAGCTGTGCATTTGGTAAGAATCGAACGGCTGAACAGGTTCGTGTTGTCGGATTTTACATTCCCCTTTATCATACTGATAATATCAGGTTGACCTGGCTCCACTTTGCGATGCGAGAACGCTGCTGTTTCTTTATCTCCATGTCTTCAACGTGGATCACAGCTAGTGAGCACGCTGACTTCTTGACTGGGACATGCAGCTCTAGCCCCAGTCTGATGGTAACTGTCACGTGCAAGACTCCTTTTACAGGGTTCTTGATTTAAGTAGAATCCGCTGGAAGCTTTAAGAACTCAGCCCACGTCCGGTGGTGGAAAGTAACTAAGTAGATGTATTCAAGTACTGTACTTAGGTACACATTTGATGTACTTGTGCTTTGCTGGAGTAATTCCATCTCATGACCCTTTCTACTTCTACTCCACTGCATTTTGATTGATTAGTTTTGAGATTTGGACAAAACAAGACCGCTTAAGATGTCACTTTGAGCTCTGGGTAATTTCGGTGGCGTTTGTCACTGTTTTGTTTTGTTTGAAAGAACGGAAAAACGTATGGATTGATCAAGAACATAATGAGCAGATTTATCCACAGTGACAACAGTTGTCGGTTGCAGCCCGATAAACTGCA
Source organism: Xiphias gladius (assembly GCF_016859285.1). Taxonomy (NCBI): domain Eukaryota; kingdom Metazoa; phylum Chordata; class Actinopteri; order Istiophoriformes; family Xiphiidae; genus Xiphias; species Xiphias gladius. The sequence goes on along the minus strand of NC_053415.1, from coordinate 25,960,596 downwards.
GATGTGCTGTGTGAGACCGGAGAGCTTGCGCATATCATCTTATTTCACTCAGCTTTCTGTCTAATGTGGTGCCATTTATTGTTCACTAGTTTCTTCTCTGGTATTGCCTCTCTCTCGCTGTCTCTCAGTCTTTGTCTGTCTCAACAGGATGTCTGTCTCCTGTTGTGTTCCCTGCACACATCAAAGATCAGTAAACAATGTGTGCTTTTGCTATTCCACACACATACTCACAACCTTTGATAGACAGGGATTTATTATGCTCTAAATTCGTACAAATTTAGTTGTTTTTTTGTTCTGTTTTTTTCTCAGATGCTAAGAAGAAGAACCAAAAAGAGGAATTTATACAGTAGATGAAGGCTTTCTCCATTAAGCAGTCAGTATTTTCACATGAACACTCCCTGAAGTGAGAGGTTTTCTAGTGCTGCTAATCCCACTGAGATTATTATACCAACTCTGCATCTTTAGGACACTGCCAGCTCATTGTTTTGTTTGCTGGTCCATAACGGTCTTACCAGGGGTCCTCAGAAAGCTTGGGGCCCAGTGCTTTAAACCAAAACCACTCCTTGACACATGCTGTCACATCATTAAATGAAACTACTGGCTACTTTTTTTTTTTTTGTGCCACTCAGTTCTCTTCCTCACGACACATCAGGGGCTGTGTTTTAGTGGAGTGCAATGGGGGATCGGGAATGGATTGTGTTTTATAAGGCAGATGTGGATCCATTTACCGATGACTGGATCAACCCCGATCTCATCTGGCTCGGCACATGCCTGCTGACAACACTAGCCATGTGCACCACTGAGTCTGTAGGCATGTACACTGTTTTTCTTTACATAAGCATTTTCCGAGTCACCTTAAGCCTTCCAGATGTTGTGTAATCCAGTGACAAGTTAGGGGGGTGGAATAATTATCCAATCACACCTTGGTTGGCAAACCCTTGTAATCCAATAACAGAGTAGCTCAACAATCAATACAAGCAGCGTGGGCAACCTGCTCGCATCTGTCTCTCTCATTCACTTAAACACACACACACGCGCACACGCACATTCGCACACTGTCCAATCCTGTAATCATGTCAGATTGTTGCCAGTCCAGTGTGTTAGATTATTCATCAAGGCTGTACAGCTGCTGTGCCTTCAGGCATCTTTGCAGGATAGATCCCTTGCCTGTCAATCTCTGCTTCTATTTCAGCACAAACACACAACGTGTATCACATATCAAGTACCCCCTGGAAATAAATTAGCCTTAAATTGGCTTTATATTATCATGCGAATATTATCATGCACATAACTAACAGAGGCGGCACATCCTCTGCTAAATTTCCCAAAAAGAAAGAAGCAGAATGTGGGGCAGTTTGTCCCACTTCAGACTAAACTTAGATACATTTTAAAAGGAACTTTCCCTCCTCACTTTGACCTTCCATCTATGCTAAGTGGGCATTTTCAAACCACGAAAAGTGCTTTTACGGCGCTTTCCAAAATGGACCAGGGGTATGGAAAAAGAAACTAAGCTCCATGGAAATGAAATATCAGCGGCAGATTGTCAGCCTCCTAAAGAAATTTGGCCATAGTGCTTGAGCTTAACAGCAGTGTCATAAAGCAAACTTTCTGCCGCAGTTGTCTCCTAGAAATTAAGTTTCTACCCAGCTAAACTGCATCAGAAAACACTGTGTGTTTTGTAGGAAGCTGCCTGAAATCGCTGCCTGGATTATGTTCAGAGGCAACGTTGCTTTTTGAATGAATGAAGCGCTGCATTTATTAACAGCGGCGAGTCACTAGAAGGTGGTCGGGCTGAAGGGCAGACGTACCAGGTGCACCAACTGTCACACCAGACACTGGGGCTCAGGCACCAAAAGCCTGGACCGAAGATCCTAGTTTAGGTTAAACGTAAATTAACACAGTGTGTCTGAGATCCCTGGGAACTTTTTCTTTATTAAACTAAACCACGAGTGCTGTCAGAGTCTAAACAGAAACAGAAAACCGGAGTCACTACAGGTGGACACTTTGCTGCAAGATCAGATATTTTGGTGGAAAACAAATCTGTCGTCTGTGAACATTTTACTGACACGTTTAGTATCAACGTAATTGTGCCAAATGCGTAAATTAACAACTCATCCTCATTGTGCTAATAGAAAACGTAATCCGACCGCAATTATGTTTCGTACAAAATGTACCTGCTGTAGTTGTATAGAAGAGTCATTTTTTAGGAGACAGGGTTGCAACGTCAAGCTGAGTCAGTTTTATTTATTCAGCCTGAAATCAAAAGTTTGTCTCAGAGGGGTGTGATACCTGCAGGTATCAGGGGGCATGTAGCATTCTTTTCTGTTCTGTTTGTTCCCTTGATTTAATAACAAGAGCCATGCACAGTTTTTAGTTTTTTTTTTAAAATCTACGTATGCAAATAAATTAATAATGTATTCCCTCAAATTCGTAATTTGTACCCACAAATTGATTACCTTAAATTGATAACTTGTATATAAGCACATATGTTTAAGCATGCTAACATACTAAATTAAGATGGTGAACACGGTGAACATTATACCTGCTAGCATTGTTATTCTTCCATTAGTGTCGACATGGCCTCAAACTTTATATTTGCTTGTGAATTCAATAAAGGACAGAAACAAATTAGGTCCTGGGGTCAAGCACACAGACATGATGCGCGCTATATAAAGTTACTGGAGAGGTATGATGTTGCAGTCATCCCCAGACAGGAGAAGGACTGGCTGGGATGTGGTCTTCGATGCGCAGCACCACATCTTCATAGCAATCGGAGTGAGCGTAACAGGGCAGATGTGGCAGTGAGAGATCATGCAACCGAGAAGAGCTGCATGGTTAAACTCTGGCTGTAGGGTGATACTTTTATGTATCCTGTCACGCCTAAACATACGCAGAACACACAGACACATACAGAAGATAAAAATATCTAAATAAAATCTAATATTCTACTTAGATGCTCACATTTTATCGCTGCAGTCTCTGATCCAGATTCCACTGCGGCTTTAACTCAGAAACTCCCAAGGCAGTGATTTCATTAGGAATTCATGCCGTGCCCTGAAAACAGACGACATAGCTGGAACTTCTGATTGATCCCGCTTTTCTTTTATAGTCCACAATATTTTCATCAACTCTTTTATTTTCTGCCCGCACTTTAATAAAACAAACACTAATAATGTTATTTCTCATAAGCAAGTACAGCTACACAGTGTACTATACGAGTATGCAATAGATGGAAGCTGCCACTGTCCACATTTATAACACATGCAGCACAGCACAAGTGCTTGACAGTTTACTCAGACTTCACGTGGGCTTTCTGACAAATATAAAGTAATAAAGACACTGACGTAGGTTGGATACGACCGTGAGCACCATTGTTGGTCGCTCGGTCAATGTGTGGCTAATCAGCATTCTAGGTAACTTAGCTACGATAGCTAACGTTAGTGATGGTTGATTGATTGGCGCTCGCAAATCGGCCCATTTTCACCAAAAACGTCTGTTTCCACTTAATGCGAGTGCTGACACTTTTAAATATTATTAATTTCCACTATTACAGCTCCAGTGCAAAAGGACGTATTATGCATGTCCTGGCAGCGGAGAAGGGTAATTATTGGTACGGTGTTACAATAACAAGTGTCCCATCAACAGCTGATGGGAGCATTGACTGGTCCCAAACTTTATGCAAAGCTAGCGCGTGGAATATGCTCAGAAGTTTTGGTCTGCGTGCTAGCTAACTGCAGTGAATGTATGCTAGCAGGCGAGCATTCTGCCGGGAATTTAGCATATCACCGCAAGACGATAGCTATTCATTAAATTCTCATTTTCATAGCACTTTAAGAAAACTATCACAGTCAACAGTGATGTTGCCTACTGTACTCATGTTACGTTCTAGCTTTCCACTTTTTAACACATTTGAAAGCAAAGAAATGGAGAAGACAGTACAGTGTTTGACAATGGTTGTACCCAACCACAGCAGTCGAGCGACCGCCTCCGCTGGGGTACGGCAAAACCACTCGGACCAACCACACGCAGAACTGCAGTACACCGTAGTATTAGAACCGGGAGTAATAATAACGGTGATTTGTAAAGTTACGTCATGAATATGATCACATTTGTGTTAACGTTCATTTCGGAAAGCAATGCGTGGTTGCCTGTCGTAGCATAGCAATTTTTTTTTAATTATAGCTTTTATTTCAATATCTTGGGGGGGCATGTTTGAATATATGTATGTATATATTATAATTACAGCCTTGATTTACAGGAAATAACACTTGCACGTACTGCACAAAAATTTGGAGATGAGCAGTGATTAGCGCGTAAATTGTAAGCATGCACATGTAGTATATCATGTAACAGGTAGATCAGTTTCTAATGAAGCCATCAAATATTCATCATGGCTGAACAGCAAGGGAAACACATTAGTTACTTATGTTCTCGTGTTGTATTTCTGACAGAGTAGCTGCTCAAAGCAGGTTCCCTGGTCCCCGTGATTGATAACTATGTCATTTCAAACTGAACTCTGGGACTTGTATTATTAATATCTTTATCACCCGTAACCACAGGTTTTACCAAATCAACCAGAATTAAAATTTTCAGGATTATAACTTTGCATCAGTATCTATTAGGGCTGAAGATGTCGGCGCGGGTAGAAGGAATTAGGGAGGAAATATGCAACTTCAGGGTTTCAGCATGTTTCCATCATTCATCATTTTCTACGTGAAACGAATTCTTCTTTTGCTCTAAATCACTATTTTGTTTTGACACACAATGACATATAAACATTGTCTGTCACACTCTGCCTGAACCTAAGCTAAAGAATATGTACACCCCTCACCACGGTCCCATATCAGAGGCTTTCTTACGTCACGACTGCAAGAACTTTGGGGGCACATTAGGTCGTTTGCATTGTTGGGAGAAACATTATAGAAAGAGTTCAATTCGCTGATTTCCCTGCGTTTATTGACAGAGACGTACTGCGCAGAGGACCAACAACGGGACAGATCTCTCGCAAACACCCTGTGAACACGGCCGCGTCACACGCAGCCACACAGTGCGGCCGGCCTTTCCACAGGTGGCTATTTCGGTTCCGCGCTGGACAATATGCTGGACAATAGGCCTCACCAGGGACATGTTTCAAGAAGTTGACATCTATGATTGTGTTCAGGCAGCCCGTCAGATGTGGCCGAGAGAAAGACGTGGATCACTCTGCTGACAAGTTAATGAGATTGGAGACTTAGAAGCACAGGCTAATGTCCAGTCATGGCTGTAGGTTCGTCATTTGTCTGGGTTAGGTGATGCCTAACCCGCACTAACAGCTTTTCGTTTGAGTATCTGTTTTATTACAGTACCCACATTGCACAGATTGCACAAGCATGGATGCAGACATTTATTTTGTTATATGACCCATATGAAAAGATTTAATTTTATATAGACTGTCTTCATATTTTACTTTCCATGATTATTACCACATCCATACGAATTCAATACCTTAATTTGTACTGTTTGTTTTAAATATATAATAGCTGAGTACCCCATACATGTTTTCTTTATAAAAACATACATACAAATCCAAATATAGCCAAAACCCTTCCCTTGTTATGGCTTGTTACGACTGTTCATTTCTTGTGTTCGGTCCCTGGAACTTCTACTCCCTGAAGTTAGTTGTTTTTTTGTTTTTGTTTGTTTTTTAGTTTCTATTTTTATGGAGTGAACAGAAAGGTGGCATAAGCGAGTCGCTCACTGCCTGCGATCTCGATGCGCTGACATTGGCTCAGGCTCGGACCTCCGTAGTTGCTGAGGAGACAAAAAGGAACAGCAGTAAATGTACTCAACCCTTCATGCACTTCCGACGCTTGAGTGTCCTCTCAGACCTTAGAGTAAATCGGACTACAGGCCCTGAGCAAATGGGTTGATGCTCAGTCTGTTTCCTGTTCAGTGGCCAGTCTGTCGCCTGTCCGCAGCTCATTGGCTCAAAGCCTATAAACTAATTCCATCGGTGGAATGTGACTGAAGTACATTTACTCGAGTGCTGCACGATTTTGAGGTACTCGTACATTACTTGAGTATTTCCGTTTGAAGCTACGTTATGCTTCTTCTCTTCTACACTGCAGAAGCAAAAGTTGAACTTTTTACTCCACGACATGGAGTATCTGACATTTCAGATTAAAATTATACATTACAAATCCCAATTATCTTTATAAAATACTACAAATCGTTAAACACTTAACCAGTGGTCACAAGCCTTTTTGTGGTATAACAAAAACAATGTCTGGTTGTGGGTCCTTGTCGCATTTCAGGTGTCTGAGTTGTCATCCCTTCGGCCTAAAGTGATATCATCCCTAAACTTTATACTTGGGTTCAGTGATGATGTGCTGACGTTCTGATGCATAAATTTGTTTTCAGTTTTTGGACGTTTCTCTGTTCTTTGGTTTAAACGTCTGCGATGCCAGTTTTGTCCTGCCCGAACCACCTCCAGTTCTAAACCCCAATTTAGTCAGAGTTGAAAGCCAAAACAAGCCCTTGAAGAAATGAAAATCTCTCAAACCGGCAGGTGCTCGGATACAGTTGGAAAGCCGGTGCCCAATAAAAAGTCAGACTTTCTCTGTGACTAATGGATTAGGTGTTTGTTGCTGTGGCATCACAGACGGCCTGATGTATGTTCGGGAAATGTGTAGACAGTATTGAGGCTGCAGGGACGTCTAGGTCCACGAATAATTCCCAGAAAACTTTTGGCACCGCTTTCCATAAGGCACCGTTTCTAAAGGGTTATAAGCTGTAATTAATTCTGTAATTAATGGATTTATTAATAGTTAATAAATCCTTTTACTAATTCTATAGAAATTAGTAATCAGCCATTAATAAGGACAACCGTTGGGTTGCCAGGTTTTGGGAAATCCTCCTCCAGGGCGACACGTTTCATTTCAAGCTCTTTAATTCTTTAGTGAGACATCTCCGATGAATGTTTGATCACTTCTGGAAAAGAGCTGCAACACAAGAGAGTCTTTATTCAAACAAACTGGCAAAATGTCAAAAAACATTTACTGTTTACTTGTTCTCTCTACATTTGTCCTGTTTTAGGTTTTGCACACAGATCAACAGGAAGTCAAACTCTATGTGTAAGTTAGTAAATGGTTATACCTTAATAGGTCTGCAGCTGTAAATGTTAATAATCAGTTTGATCTCTTTTCCAGAAGAAAAGTTGTCAAACAGACCAATGGAGAGGTCTCGCCAGAGATAAAAGAACGAGAAAAGTGTCGTGCTAGAGGAGGATTATCCACAACCTGGCAACCAAAAAGTTGTTCTAATTAATGGCCTATAACTTAGTATTAGTAAATGATTCATTAACCATTCATATATTAGTTAATTACAGCTTATAAACCCTTTATAAATGGCGCCTTTCAGAAAGCGGTGCCACCTTTTGATCGTGATGAACAGAGAACATATGAATTCTGTTACGGGGGGCTGCAGTATCTGACACACATTTAAGCGCGAAACAAAACGAGCGATAGCTGCGGGCAGATGAGCGCACGAGGATCAGCTAATCAGTCTGGTAACAACACAGAGACAGTGGCACGAATGAGTCTGACACACACCAGCTCCCCGTGCACTCAAGGTCAGATACAGCACTTCTCGTTTGTAATTCAGGTCGCAAACAGCCGCATTTGAACTCTCAGAGAGTGACGTAACTTCGGAGGACAGACAGCTAGACATTCATTAAAAACCAATTCTGAATTGAGAACTGAGGCGGGAAAAGAGGGACGAGAAGGCGGCAGAGCAAGACTGAGCAGGAACTGACACGAACAATCAGAAGAGATTCAGTTGAACCTTTATCGAACAAATGCAACTGTTACTGAGGGAGAGAGAGAGAGAGAGAGGGGGAGGAAATGACGGCGACAGTAAGGTAGAGAAAGAGACGTGGATGTGGTTCAGGGAAGTCATTTAGGGAAGATGGGCATGAGAAGTGTATCCTGGCAACAGACTGAAAAGAGCTGACAATGACTGCGTCGTCGTTTCAGAAACCCGACTTAGGTTAGGTTTGGGCATGCCATGGTAGCTGTGCCACAGGGGTGGGTTGTCTTCACCCAGTACCGAGGGGTAGAAAACCACGGAAAGGGCTGCTTTGTTTTTGATCTTCCTGTTGGGGTGTTTAACTAAAACTAAAATATGGTTAGAAGAACTTTTGCCGCAAATCTCTCACGAAGCCTATTGTTAGCTGTGAAAGAGCCGGAGTAGATTATAACAGTTTGCACACTAATGCACAATGCTAACACTGGGTGGGTGACCGCTGAGTAAAGCTTACCTGGCATTGTGTCGGCCTGATATGGGTCAGTTTGTATAATTAGTACGTGGCTTGTGTTTTTAATGATTTACATCCTCGGTAGGAATAAAGTAGCTTGGGACTAAGTGGCACAGAAAGGTTGGGAAAGTCAGACGGTATTGAGAGACTGATTTAATGTATTTGTTAATTTGGGTCTTTTGGTGGGATTTGTTGACAGACTGAAAAATAATGCGTTATGCCAGACCTATCCTTTGATAATTATAAGTTTGAAACATAAAACACTGACATGAAATTACAAAAAAAATCTTTTAAGATGCAGTTGGAGTAAGATAAATCACCACCTTCCACGGGCAAAGTAACTGGAGACAGAGTATGTAGTATATGTATTAATTAACTTGGTTTAACAGCACATTACTCCTGTTGCATAATTCCTGCAAGTCGTCGCCCGAAGCCTCCAGGAGCTTTGGCCTCTGACCCTCGTGTCTCGTGCCCGGTAGCATGTCCAAGCACAGAGCGCTGGATGACATCAGGGTTGATTCCCCCCCCGGCTGAGCAGAGAGAGGAAGCAGGACAGCCAGTGGGGGGTTTTTCGGGAGGGTGGTCTCCACCTCTCTGCTCCTTGGTGTTTTCTGTCAGCATCCCTTGATGTCTCTGCCGTCACCCCAGAGGGGACGACAAGAAAGAGGGAGCAGGAAAGGGAGGAAGTGCGCGTGTGTAATTAGCTAATGAGATGGATCGCTCTGTGTTGTGACTGACTGCTGCTAATCCGAGGAACGACCACATATTAACACCCACCTTGATCAAACTCCACGCACTGATGGACGCACTTGAGTGACACGTTTCCCACCGTCCCCGCGTTCCTTTCTCGCCGATTTGATGAGTCCCTCATCTCGACGCCTCGATCTAAGCTGTCTCTCGAATGGGCTCAGAGCAACAGGGACGACGAAACAACACACACCACGCGCACCTCACACATCATCGTTAGGCCATGAAATATTTAATAAGGGGGTCTCAAGGGCTCTCAGAATTGATGAACCAATGGCAACGCCTGAGCACAAAGTAATAAATAGTCCATTTTAGAGTATTCACCCATCTACATGCCCGGGGTCATTAACTGAATATGCACTGGCAGAATTTTCCACTCGGTATTTACGCATGCACATCTATCTTCTGCCGATCACTGATCAACAGCCTTAGAGCGTAGCTGTGTTTTTGTTTCTTGTTTTTTTGTTTTGTTTTCTTTAACGCAAATAAACGGAGGATCGCGCCGGGCACGTTCCTGCCTTTACGCAGGATTGTTACCTGAGGGAGGTCGGACGGGCTATTGGCCGCATCAATTAATGAAACCTCATAAGGTTTCGCGATGACTCTTGACAGTGTTTGCTTCGCCCGATCAATCCTTGCTACCGATCTCGCTGGGCCTCCTCGCTCAGGAAACCAGCGGCTGTGCTTCCAGCAGTCTCTCCCGCAACGAGGCTGCTTTCATGTGCGTCGGTCTGAATATTTTGATAGAAATGAACTCGGTGCTTTGTTGGAGGAATGTAGAATCCTTAAAAAAAAACATGGGGTGACTGTGGCTTTGAGCGTTTAAAGACTGATATTGGATAGATTTTGGATTCAAGCTGCAGATCCTAAATCTATTGTGCAAAGACTCATCGGTCTTCTAAAATTGAAAATGGCTTTGAAGTTTTCAGTGTTATCCTCAGAGGTTTACTCTTGGCTGGACTTTAAAATCTTCTGTAACGCTTAGATCACGGTAAAATAGAATTCTCAATCACGATTCAAGAAACTCTGGTTAAAAATAGAAAGAGAAACAACACAATAAGAGTAAATGTGCCTGCCCATGTGGTCAAAATGTTTTACATTACAGGCAGTACTGGGTAAGAGCTTGGTGTTTAACATATCTGAGAAGGATGATGCTGAATAAAAGACCGGCGTATCATGAATCGGATGTGATGGAGCTGAACTGTCAGGTGAAATCAACTGATTATTTTTGCTGTTTTCCTTTCACAGTCGTGTCGATCGTTCTCTCCTTCCTCTCCTCTCTCCTCACAGACAGCAACTTTGTTCTGGGAAACGCCCAGGTGCAGTCGCTCTACCCCATCGTCTACTGCTCCGACGGTTTCTGCGAGCTCACCGGCTACGCCCGCGCCGAGCTCATGCAGAAGAGCTGCGCGTGTCACTTCCTGTACGGCCCGGAGACGAGCGACCGGCTGACGGCCCAGATCCAAGGAGCCCTCGATGAAAGGAAGGAGTTCAAGACCGAGCTGGTCTTTTACAAGAAGGAAGGTGGGACTGCATCAGAAATCTCTGTGTTTATTTGTGGGTTTACTGTTACTTTTTATGTTGCAGAAGAAAGCGGATGTTTGCTCACCAGCCACTTGACCAGTACCTAAGTAAACAAGGGAGTCTCGTGTGGACACGGTTGTGTGTGTGAGCTAAAGTGGGCTGGAAACTGCAAAGAGCTGAGAACTCTCTAAATCTGCGAGATTAGCAGGAGCAGCCTCACGTTGGCTTTATTGGACTCGACTCAATTTCATAAATATCTCTCAATGGAGCCTTTAGTGTACCGTAAGTGAAAGGAAGCAAACACAACCCCGGCAGCAAACCAAAAAAAATCCCCATTTCTGCATAGGTTTCTTCTGACAGCGTGAACTTAGAAAACTAGAAAGAAATTAAACAATTATGCGACATGTACAAATGTTTGGGCACCCTACCAGTTCTACTTAATACTTAAATCCACACAACATGTCATAAGCCCAGGAGTGTTTAAGGTTTCCGTTGAGTCAAGGGAAAACAAACTATTTGCTCATGCCCTCGTTTGGACAGTCGTGACGTAGAGTTTCTCTGACCTTAACATCCCCGACCGCTCTGCTCAGTGGCCAACAGGTCAGACAGTGGTTGCACTCGGCAGTTTCAAGCTGTGCGTGTGTGAGCGTGAACGGGGCGCCACACAAAAACAGAATGTTGCTCCGAGCAAAACTTCCCTGAATAAATAAATAAGTTTTAAAAAAAAAAATTCACACATGACTTTTCGAAGACATCCTGCTAAGAAGACACAGTGTACACGTCCGACTGAGTGCATACACACGACTCTGTGCGTCGGGGGAAGGAGTGTCTGAATTACTTCAATGAGCCACGCGTGTGTCGTTAAAGGATACGTGCTAAGTTGACAGAGCTTTTATCCTGCACTGGCTACCTCACGTGTCGCACCGCTACGCATATTCCGGTCGCGCGCTTCAGCGGTCAGGTCAGCCGAGCAGTCGCTCGCCGTGGTAGAAAAATACACACAGCTTCATATGAACGCCTCGAGATGATGAACGTCCAGACGCCGTAGGAGGAGGAGCTGAAGGGAGAGACGAGGGATAGCGTGAAGTCTGGGAGCCAGAGAAAAGAGAGCAACGGCGACGCAGGACAACGAGAAGAGCAGAGGGAGAAAATCCTCCTCTCATTCATCCCGTCTTTATCAATTATTAAAACATCACAGCTCTGATAAATGATGGAAGGGGAAAAGATGAGTGAGGAGATAAAGAGGCAAAGGCTCGGTCCACAAAAAAAAAAAAGGGACATTGACACATGCGCTCCTCTGAGATATAAGCCTATACAAAGAGCAACAGAGGGCTATAAAACAAACACATACAAATTACAAATTAGAAGTGTTTCATGCTTTTATCAGCTCTCCATGAGCTCACATTAGCATTTTCGCAGTTCTCCAGGGGAGCAAGGAAAAGAATAAACACATTTATATCCAGTTCCCTCGCTCAGATCACCACAGTTTTTTCAATAAAGCCTGGGGCACAATTTTAAAATTGCATTTTATCCACTGAGTACACACTCATAATATATTCATATCAACAGGATTTAGTGTACAATACAATATGTTGCAGTAACACTTTTGATCGCAGGCCAGTAAATACACAGGAGTTTCAGGGAATACGGGTTATACCAGCTAATTAAAAATCATTGAAAAAAGTACAGAGTAATGTTTGGTGATTAAAGTGGGTAAAGTGCAAAAAAAGTTTATTCACTTCTACCTGTACTGTAATAAGTACTTTTTAGCTACAATGTGGAAGATACTGTGATGGTTATAAAGTTACAATGGTGTATATTTGGGTAATGGACATTACGATAACTGGTAAATATCCTGAGTAAAATATATCATTTTCATTGTGACTGTTCTGTGATCACAAGTTTTCATTCGTACATTTTTCAAAGAAGGTGCAAACATTACACTTTACAGGCCATGGGAACTATTGTGAAATATTGGTGACATTTCATTTGTTTGCATAATTCAAACACAGCACACACCACGCTTACTATAAAAAGCCATGGAAGGATAGTTTTGATAAAAGTTTCGTTGTCAAAAACAAGACGAGTTAAAAACAAGTGTAAAGCCCCATTCAGACAGGATTATCATTACAGGAGGAGGTGGGGAATGAAATATTCCCTCTGCACCTCGGTAATTTAACTCATCGTTCCGGACGGCCTTTTAACCATCAGGAAATTACAGGATATGGTCTGTGATCGACACGGACATTCAGCAGGACAAAGACAAAAGAGAGAGACAAAAGCCTCACGTGGACGCCATGGGGGACTTGAAGGGGAGGCAAAGATAGTGCGCGATGTTAATTTGAGTCAAAAATCTTACTTCTCAGAGTCGTAACTCAGTCAAATGTCAACACATGAAACACATGTTGACATCATTCAGTGTGTCTTACACTTCCCGAGGATATCATTATCTCTGGAGTCCGTCGCAAATAATGTAATAAATCCACTTAGAAATCAGAGCTGTCCTGATAACCATCACACCTCTAAGTTTTCTTCAGTGTCGCAGTACTCCAGTGAGAGTTGTCTGTACATTCATGGGTAGACTGCAAACAGGAACTGCTATTAGCTAATTTGGCATGGTTTTAATGGGGACAATTTGACAAAAGCTAAGCAAAATATAGGATAAAAATGGGGCTCACGAGAGAATACCAGTACCCACCTGTAGCTGACATTACAACAGCCCATTTGTTGAGCTTTGATGGGGTCTTGTGCCCCAAATTTTTTTCTTTCATGATATTGGTTCCCAAATAGGCCTATAAATTAGTGTTAGCATGTTTCCATCTTTCAGATTAGCAAAACGAATTATAACTTACTCCATTTTCACACAAAAGTCTAATTTTACACTGAGCTCATTAAGAAAAAGAAAAATGGAGACCATCTTGCGAGAGGATTTGAATTACGGGAGGACCAACAAAGTGAGTGAAAAACCACCTCCCACGTCCCCTAGAGAATTCAATCCAGGCCGAATGGGGGTTAAGAGTCTACAGCAGCACTTTGAGCTACTGTAAACACTAACATTAGCATGTTAACATCCTCACAGTGACAACGCTGATGTTGAGCAGGTATAATCTTTACAATGTTCACCCTTTTAGATTAGCGCTTTCTCATAAAAAGATTAGCGAAGCCAGTTTTTGAAAAACCACATTGTTTACATCCATGTTTGCTAGCCTGCAGTCTTCTTTGTCACTGCTTTGTAGGTGCATTACTGCACAGCTTTGCGCATCATCGCCACCTGTCGATTGGTGGAGCGGGCATGAGACAGGGCCCCACTCATTAAAAAAAAAAAAAAAATCCTCTCCACAGCGCCACCAGAGGTCAAAAACTCTACAGCGCACCTTTAACATGTACAGGCCCTTCCTACCCACAGTACACCTAGGCCCCACTAGACCTGTTCTGTGGCCCGTGTGGCTGTGTGCAGACTGTGTGCAGACTGATGTGTAGCTTTGTGGCCTCTGCTAGAAAAGGCACAGATTACACCTTTGAAGGGGTGTAATTATACGCCCGTCACGTGTGAGTGGGAGGTCTTTTAAAAAGCAGCATTAATTAAAAAACGTGACGCCCTGCACACTGACTCGGAGCCACACAATTCATTACAAAAAGACAACGTCTCGATTCTTCGTCAAGTCAAGATGCTTAAAAACGGACATCATAACCATATGCAATATATATCCAAAGGGAGAGCTTTTATATACTTACATTAGCACCAAGAGGGCTGAATCGAGCGTATGAAGTAACAGTACAGTAGGAGTCGTAGTAGTCGTAACAGTAAAGTTACTGGTGAAATGAGATATATCACTCAGTAATTACCAGTTATGTCACTTCAACGGAGTAAACCACCGTTATAACCTTCTTTCAGTCCTGTAATGAATTCATAATAATCAATATATATTAATAACAGCCTTTCATCCTTTATCCTCATATTTTGCTCATAGTTATGCATGTAGAGGCAGAAAAAAAAAGAAAGTACATGCTGTCGTTAACTGCTATTGTTTACCATCGTGTCCAAGTCAAACAGGGACAAATCCAGCCACAATATGGCTGATGTTTTTATTGAGGTAATCCTCCCGCTTATTTAAATGTATTATGTACGTACGTGATCCGCTGTTGGGAATTAGTTTCAGGAAACGGTATTCAGCGTACCAAATGGAGCTCATAGTGTCACGAGTCAGAGATTAAAGGTGAGTAACAGAAAACCAAAACAGCTTCTTTTAGCCTGATTTCATGCATTTATGTACAAGCCATCAGGGGTCACTTGTTTTGTTTGTCTGGCTTTTTTCCTATTACCACATAAATCCTATTAAAACACCAAAACAACATTGAATCCATTCCACTAACAAGTATTGTCTCTCTAGTATAGTATCTTCCTCCTCTGTGCCATAGAGCGCCATTGTAGTTCAAAAACTATGAAAATTGCATGAGCCAGACTGTTGCACTGGGTGACATGTTCCCTCATTACGAGGAACGTGGACACTGTAGTTTATTTTGAGTCGCTCCCACGCACGCCATTCTCGCCGGTCCTAGCTCGCTAGTGTCTCTAATCCACGGCTGAAAATAGCCCCCTGCAAACGCCAACATTTCTCCTCAGTGACCTCAGTAACATCGGTACCAGGCTGTTTTAGCAAATTATTTAGCCTTTTTCTACAGAAACTAAAACTATATTTGTGAAGAGCTTTTTAAGATTTACATGAGGAATGAATCTTTTGGGCTGAGTGCCACAGACGGGTCACTGTAAGCATTGAGAGACCAACTCCGACCATTTCATGAGATTTGCTTACAGTAAGCGAAAAATATAGAATAACGCCAGCCTTATCATTTAAGAAAAGTTGCACAGTAACACGGGGACATTGGGACAGTGTTTTCATTGATATGTTTCGAGTATTAATTGATTACATTGCATGTGTATTCAGGTTTGTGGAGCTTGAAGAGTAGCTTAACGTAAAGTGGTTTAACTTCTCCCATCACCGTTGGGTGCGGTTAGAGACGCAAACAAAGCACACCTCTGACTACACCCAACCACACCCAGCAGCGATGCTGGCTCTCAGGCTGAGAGGACAGCGAAACGCTACTTTCGGGCCTGCTGTTATTTGCAGTTCATTTAATGAAACCTCTGAGAACCACGACAATTTTCAGTATCCTATCTTCTCACCAGCTTATAGAACGCAACTGCAATTTAAACACTACATACTACGTCGATGTAATTCAAATTGTAAACATCCGCCAGGCTTCTCATGGTTTAAATGATGCATGTTAAGCAGTGGTAACAAATGTGATG
Organism: Xiphias gladius; assembly: GCF_016859285.1. NCBI lineage: Eukaryota > Metazoa > Chordata > Actinopteri > Istiophoriformes > Xiphiidae > Xiphias > Xiphias gladius. The sequence continues at coordinate 25,944,721 of NC_053415.1, read as the reverse complement.
AGAGCACCAAAAGCTCCTTTGGCAAAGCAGCCAGAGGAATCTCATGTGGCAAAGGCTTGCGTGTTTTCTGCAGTATTCTAGTTGAGGCACGGACTTGTGGAGCTTTAAAGTGAATCTGCACCCACTCACTTGAGGAATTTAGTGAGTTCTCAGTGTCCAGGCTGAAGGACCTCAATGAAAACAATCTCATTATAGCCGCAGGCACACGGTACCCCTGAATGTAATGAACGCACAGCGGGGAACAGTAGTCTCAGAAGGCTTGAATGGGAAATTTGTGCTCACTGTTCAGTCTAATGTGGAAAAGTTCGGGGAACATTATGCCCACTCAACTGGTCAAGGCAAATAATTTTCACATTAATGAATTCATTAAATCTGCACAAATTTCATGGCCGTCCGTCCAAAGGTTTTTGAGATATTTCAGTCTGGATCAAAGTGCTGGACTAACCCACCGCCAGCCATTGCCAATGTAGAGTGTATCCCAACTGCAGCGTGTGCGTGTTGTGAGTTAACATCCAAATAAAGCAATTAGATTACCCCTAAATTCTGTAGGTCACGTCATTTATGTTGAGGTATCAGCAGTGTGTGGCTGGTTGGCTCCACTTTCCCTCTGCCACTGAGTGGACAACGAACAAATTAAAATGATCTGAAACTCATACAGTACGTCAGTGGCACGCGGTGTTAGTCTGTTTAAACCAAACAGAACCGCTGTGAAACATCCTTTGTAGAATTAGTTAAAGACCGTATATATTGTGGGCAGGTCAATGTTCTCGGGGGTTTAAATGTAGTTTGTAAATCACCAAATTTGTCAAAGGCGCCTGAGGAAGAGCCGCTTGCTAGAAAAAAAATTGCACAAACCAGTTGTCACCAAATTGTAAAAACAGACGTGTTTGGCGTTTATTTACAATGGAATTTATTATTTACAGTGAATCATTTTATTAGTAGAATGCGCAATACAGTGTAACAAACATTTGAGGAACCAGGGGGACAAAGACCTTAACCTGGGGTTATCTTGCTTGGCAATTTAGTTGTACATCATATTTTAATGTACATTTGGATGGAAACTATGCTTTGACTGGCTATGTCTGCATGTCTGTCCTGTCCAGGTACACAGTTCTGGTGTCTTTTGGACATCGTACCCATCAAGAATGAAAAGGGTGAGGTGGTTCTATTCCTCGTGTCCCATAAAGACATCACTGACAAGAAGAAGGACCAGGATCCTGAGCAAGGACCTGACACGGGTGAGTTTGTGTAAATAACACCTGCTCGCCGTTCTGGTGATGGATGTAAAAGATGATTCAAACCTGTCCTCAAACAGACTTAGCCCTTGTGGACATCTGGATTCAGCCTTTGACTTGTGTCTAGGAACCGAAAAAACCAAATGAGGCGCACCCACTGAACTACAGTATTTTCATTGGTCCTGTTCCGACGTCCACTGATCTATCTCCTTTAAAGCTGGTTTTCCTAATTTGACAATAACTGTAACTCGGCGACCGACTCTCAGCGAATGTTTTCTGGGCTTTTTGGGAACCGCTACCTTTGCATAGTGTAGGACTGAAAAACATGCATTTGGTGCGGTTGTAGGTGCTCTCTAAAATCCACGCTTTCCGATACAAGGAGAAATTAATATATGGATAGATTTAAATTGATAAATAATGACTTGATTTAAAACCAAATTAAACTAACTAGGGGCCTAGGATTTCCAGGACTTTTCACTAAATGCAGGTTCTTTATATTGGGTGAAGAGAGGTATGGATAAGGACACAGATCCTAGTACAGTACGGTTAAAAACCAGTTTTATTAAAATACTTCAATAAATCCTTTAAAGTGATACAAAAACTAAACAGGGTTAAAAATATTTTAAAAAAATGCTGAATAAAAAGACAAATAAATTGCCCCAGGCTCGCAGCATGCTGTAGTTCAGTCCCCCACTTCGCTGTCCTTTGTCCATGTTTTCCCTTCCTACACTCCTCTACTGGCCTCTCCACGGCAGGTTGTCTTCAGCATTTGACAGGGCGGCTCTCTCCCCCAGCCACGTCATTGGCCTGTTTATGCTGCGTGTCCTGCATGAATTGACTCACACACACTGTCTATCAATGCAAAGTAATGTCTACATGTCTCGACAGAATTGGGGGCGAGTCCATGAGTGAGTCGAATGCCGAATGAGAGGTTGCACTGAGTTACAGAAGCCAGGGGAACAGAGGCTAGCCCGGACTTGACGTCATGGTTCCAGCACTCTGTGGTTAATAATTAAAAAGTAGTCCTGGGGGTCCACTGGTAGAAAGGAGCAGCCCAAATACATGCCCATCTACAAATACATGCAATAAATCTCCACTAGAAGTAACTGAACCATGCCATAAAAGAAAGTCCCAAATAAAATAAAATACCCAAGTCTAAATGAATTCAAACAAGCAATATAAAATGCTCTTTACAACAAAGATATAAAACACGCAACAAGCGCACATTAATAATCTCCCGTAATATCTGCCATATGGCAGGTCTTCATTATGTTTATATCCTCACTATGTCAGCAGCGTTACATTCTGGTAGCTGGTGTGGTTTTCATGTTACACGGTGGCTGAGTCAAACAGAAAGCAGGCTTTTCACACAGTCTTCCACGACAGTCTGAACGCTCCTTTCATTACCCTGCTCTGCTGGAGCGGCCAACAGCACGCAGAACAGTTTGCCTCTTCAAGCAACTGAAAATGAAGCATCAGTTGATCATTTAAATTGCACATGTTACAGTGAACATGACATCGATTTTAATGGCGGCCTCCAATAAAACGCACACGGTGAACCATGAACATTCTGTCAGAGATGATACACGGCTTGCCATCCAACGTGAAATGTGATAACGCAGGTACTCGAAGGCGCAGGCCACAATTGAAATTATCATGCAGCACTTGTGAGTTAATTAGAGGCGTTAGATGGCTGAGATTGTTGACAGCTGTTGTTTCAGCAAGCGCCCCAAAACAAGTCATGTTTGTGTTCCAGTGACTAAGCTCACGAGCAGCCGCAGGAATTACGATGGGAGCAAAGGGCTCAGCGGAAAAGGGTCCAACTATTTTATTTCACCAGATTTGAAAACGGTCACGTTTCTCTTCTCAGGACCTTAAGTTGTGTGAACGTAATGTTTCTTGTCATGTAATTAACTACCTAAATAATCCTTCTTGTTGTGTGAAATATTTTGCTGAATTAGCTAAAAAAAAAAAAACCAGAACCTGGCTGATGTTACATAAAGTGCAGGTGATTTTAGCCTCTTGGAGAAGCTAAAACTTTGGATTACAACACTGCTGTTCAGGGGCCGCTTTTCGTTTCCCATTTCAAACCGACGGTTACGTTGTTTTGCTTTTAAGCATGACCACGATTGTTCCCTAACCTTAACCATGTGTTTATTACTGTAACCATGACTACAAAGGTCCCCCAACCTTAACTAAATAATCATTTTAACCCAAACCATGATCTTTCCCTGTGGCTACGCCTGACCAAACCTCAATCATAGTGTTAAAAAATAAAGGAAGAAAGAAAGCGACGAACAGCTGCATCCTGCCGTCAGAAAACACTTCTTCGTTCTGTGTCAACTCGTTTTGTCTTTTGGTCTGGAGAGCACGTTGATCTTAGTCTAGAGCGGCTGTGGATCGGGAGGCGGAGCAGGTCGTCCACTAGTCACGCGGTTGGCGCTGTGAACCCGGGCTCCTCGTGTCGACACGTCAAGGCCTCGTTGGGTGAGACACTCAACCCCAAGTTGCCCCCCTGCGTTTCAGCGCAGGGGGGCAATTCATGTGTGTGAATGGGCGAATCCATGTGTGTGAATGGGCGAATGGATGAGAGGAAAATTATAAAATGATCTGGATAGTAGCGCTGTATAAATGCAGCCATTTACCGCTGTTTACTTCATTTTGTTCGACTTACATTGTTGAAAAAAACACTGTACCTGCAGGGCCCTCGAAATATACAGTATACAGCAAACTGGGTACACCCCAGTGCAATATCACAATAACTGTGTTATTTTTAAGTCTAAGCGTAAGAAATTTGATTGAATGTATAATTAAAAATAAACAGGTTAGATATATTGAAAATACAGGTCGAGTACAACCACAATGCAACAAAGCGGAACACACCTGTGAGTTATTACATGAACAAGGTTATAAAAGAACCTGTGAACAATACAGCTTTCCCAGTTTGGGCCTGGGTTATATCTAATACATCATGGCTCCACATGGTAAGGAACTGCCTGAACAAGTACAAAAGCAGCTTGTGAGGCTTCATAAAGATGAGAGCGGCTACAAGAGCGTCAGTAGGTCACTGAACGCGAGCTGAGACACAGCCACAGCAGTGGTTAGGCCGTACAGGAGGAGTGCAGTGGCCGTCCTCGGCGACTGACACCACACACAATTCACGCAACCTCGCACTGAAAAGCCGACGGGTAAGTCCTTCTGACTCGGCACGATCTTTATCCCATGGAAGCTGGTGTTTCAGTGACTGATGAGACAGTGCGAAGGACATTGCCTGAAGTCAGCCTCTATAGCCGGCATCCAAGAAGAAAACCATTCCTCAGAAAACTGCACAAAACTGCAAGATTAAACTTTGCCAAAGAAGGTGAAAAGAAGCCAGACGAATGTTGGCAGCACATTCTTTGGTCGGATGAAACCAAAATAAATTTGTTTGGATCACGCGGAGTCCAACATGTTTAATTGTGGATCTGGGCACGAAAACCACATTGAGTGCACAGTGCCGAAACGTGGAGGTGGGAGTGTGCTGATATGGGGCTGCACGAGTGCAGAAGATGGAGTGGAGATGGCATTTATAGATGGTACTATGAACAAAAGATCTTACCCAAATACTGAATTAAAAGATGACTCCCCGTCTCAAGAAGCTTGGCTGGGGAGCAACTGTCCAACGGGACAATGATCCCAAACACACTGATAAAATCACACAAGAGTTTTTAAAGAAGAAAAAAGGGAAAACTACCACCTTGCCAATACGTCCCCTGACTTGAATCCAATAGAGCAAATCTGGAGTACTTTAATACCGAAGGTAGAGCAATAAAACCTCCCACAGCAAAGAGGAGCTGAAAAGAAAAATGTCTGAAGAACAGCAGAACATCTCTCCACAGATCAGTGGAAGGCATCATCCGTCCCCCAGAGGATCGAATCTGTCGTCAAAAATAAAGGCAGACAAACAGAAAATAAAAAAATAAATAAACAAATGAATGGCTTCGCACTAATGAAGGTTGCGCTGGCTTTTGTTGATGCTAGTTCTTTTAATATGGACCTTTTTATTATAGTTTAATTAGTCAAACATTGCTGTTTTTCAAATCTTCCTGTGGTTTGGCTACAAACAAACAAAATGTGCAGGAATTATAATTGTTTGAAATTTTAATGATATTCAACAGGGGTGTACTCAATTTTGTTGTTTACTGTAATTCCCCACGATACTGCATCTGTAGGATTCATACCGTGAGCGATTCCAGATTAGTCCCCCAACATTAGTTGTTTTTTTTTGCCTGTAGCCCAAAAGCCGTTTTACCAATCTAAGGTGACATCCGACCAATTAAACCATACGAAGCTTATGAATCTGTTGTTGTGTTTTTCTTGGAGCACACATTATTGATTGACCCGCCATCGCTCCCTGCCCAGAGTTGTCTGGGGCTGTTTGTTTTTCGCACTCCTGTGAAGAACAGAGTGACAAATCCCAGCATGCAAAGCTGAAAGAACAGATCCACACGTGTAAGGGGTGTGTGTTGAGGGGAGTGCCTCGGATCACGGTACAGCATGTCAAAAACTCTGTATTCACTATTTTGTAATGCTGCATCGAATACACAGGTATTACAAACATTCAAACCTCACTTTTAAACTTCCAAATCCTCACTATAGAGAATTTGAGAGTCGAATACTGACCCAGAACGATGGAGAGAAGCAGAGTAATCAAGACTCTTAAGATGAAGTGGAGTGTTTAAAATTCTAGTTTTATTAGACTGGCTTTCGGAGCCGCTGTCTGTACTGCTTCCTGTTGGAAAAGAGCACCTTCTCGAAATCACTTACCCAATTTTCCCCCAATTGCCCAAGCTCTCTCATTTGGCTGAATATCTTATTACCCTACTACCAAAATGATGGAAGCCTGCTTTCATACACTCTGGCTGGGTTTTACATACCGCACGAGCTATTACATTTTAAATTCAAGCTGCCAAATTTGGAGTGCCGCAGGGGACAGAGGGAAAACAATGAAATAAATGGAAAGGAAAGAAGAGAGAGAGAGAGAGAGAGACACAGGAATTGAATGGTTTCGATTTTCTGATTCATGACTGCGACATGACTATAACTGTTAACATTCTGATTTCAGCAAGCGAAGAAGAAGAAAAAGAAAAGATGGAAGAATTGACAGACAACTACAAAATGGAGGAAAGACCTTGACACTGATGACTTGATGAGCTGACACAAACAGTCGACAGTTTACCCGCTGGCCGGCTGAACGGATCACTTTTGCCACTTAGCTTTTTCAAAAACACAGAGTGGGTCCGTGAGATGGAAGGAGAGTGAGAAGGAGCGAAAGAAGGCAGGGAACACATTCACGATGGAGGAAAAATCAAAGACGGCGGGACTTTGACCGCTTAATCGTGCCCCATAGCCAGAGATCTAAACAGTCACACGCTGGTATGCGCCACAACATGCTCACACACTGAGTTAACTGACTAGGTTAATCACTTAAAATGTATAGCCAGCCCACTTTTCCACCAGTGCACACAGGCTCCGGCGGAGAACGTTCTGTGTGTTCTGAAAAGTAGTCACAGCATGATAAGAGGAATCTACCCTAAGGCACTCAAAGACCATCTCCTTCTTTACATTGCTTTCCATAATCTGCCAACAGCAAATGCATGTTGTGCAGTCAAAGGTAAAAATGCACAGCACACTTCAATACACAAGAGGTTTTTTTTTTTTTTTTGGTGCTAGCTGTAACAATTGTGGCGGAAAATTGCGTTATTAAGGACTCAGCATTCTGGAAATAACACACAAAACACCGACGGGTTGAAGAATAAATACATATAGAGCGATATATATATATATATATATATATATATATAAAGGAGATAATACCTTAAAGGGGTCAGAAGTCAGAAAGATATAACTCCCCGAAAGGTTGACAGATTTCAGCATTTACAGTGTTCCCACAAGCACAAGATTACACACGACTGGCCCTCTGCTGCCTTTATAAGATAGTCATCCAATGGCAAACTGCCCAGGTCGACGTCAACCACGCCCTTTATCCCAACCCCGGGAGCCCCTCTCCAGGCACGGGCCGAGAATGTGTACACATCCAGCATGTGGTGTTTTTAAAACAAAAACAGTTGCAGAGGCGTAAGAACACATGCAAAATGAATAAATGATAAACTTTGATGCTTTATTCGACTTTACTTTCACAGAATGAGCCTGAGACCTCAGCTTCCCGTGTCTCCAGGAGTCATACTGATGTTACCTCGGTGTAAACTAACGTCTCCCTTAAAGCAATAATGTGACTTTTTGGAAAATGTCCTTATTCACTTTATTTGCAAAGAGCTAGATGAGAAGATCGATATATAAACCTGTCCTGTAATGTAAATATATTTCTCATTGAAACAGGTCTCTGAGGGTCAATCCCAAGTGGAAACCAATGGGCCCTCAGTTATGCGGAAAAAGCCACTTTGATTTAGAAAGACAAGCAGAAACGCTGGTGTTTGGGGACATTTCCGATGCCTTTGTTGTGTTCCTAGTTAGCTGAGCGGGATGAGTCAGCCCCGCAGGTGCTCCTTCTTCCATGAAGTTTAGCCAACAAAAATTCAGCCTGGAATGTCTATCACCAACTGTAAAATTATCCCATCAGCCTCCACTGATCTTGAATCTAGCCTCTTCCTCTTTCATCTTTCAAAGTGGCGAGAATACCGTGCTCGAATGTAGCTCGGCAAAACAAACTTTTATCTTCACCGCCGCTGTCTGGTTTAAAACTTCCAAGACGAAAACAGATTCGCCCCGCGACACGGTCAGGACACCTCTCTCCACCTTCTGTCAAAACAGACGCTGGTGCGGACGCTGTATGGCACCGTCCTCAGAGAGAAAGTGCACACCTTGTTTATGCCACATGTCTGGTGGTGGTGATTAACTTGAGAGTACCCCCTATGCAGAGAGAGAGAGAGAGAGAGAGACAAATCTGGAGATTCTCTCTTCATACATCATCCGAACAGTTTGAAATCTGTCCCTACATATGAGGAAGAAATGAAATTTGCTGGCTAACAAAAGGAAAACGATTTGGTTACAGGGGTGGGTATCTGCCAAGCATGACATCATGTTACGAGAGGAACAGAGAGAGAGGAGCAATCATGATTGAAGATATAAAGTGGAAATGGAGAGAACGCGGAAAGCTGCTGAGAGATCAGCTTGGTTTTCATGAGGGAAGACATGGTACAGGTCATGTTTTCACTGCCCTTGACCCCTGAAAGACGGCTGCCGAAGCTCTGCCTCCAGGTTAAGAGAAGCCCGTCTCTCAGCCACCGTGCCGAGGATGAGAAAGAACTTGGTTTAGAAATCTTAACCCTGTGTTGTGGATTGGAGCGTGGCTCAGCAGGTTTCCATCTCCCCCACAGATGAGGAGACGGGTCTGGAGGTGCATCGGGTAGCTCGCCCTGCCGGCTTCAACGCCAACCGGCGCCGCAGCAGAGCTGTGCTCTATCACCTGTCAGGACACCTGCAGAAACAAGACAAGAGCAAGCTCAAGATCAACAATGTGAGTTTCTGTATATTTTTCTACACTGGTTCATCTGTATGACTGAGTTTAATCTACGTCCTTGACAGACTGGACTAACTTTGTGGTCAGTAACTAGACAGGTTCATTATATTTCACCTCATATTTTTGGCAGAAGATGTGCTGCATGCCAAACTAGCCCCAGCTTGTGCATTTCATGTAATCCTTATTTTTTACTTTGGAGACGTTTGCACTGATGATTTCTTTCAAGTCGCAGAGGTAAGGATACGTCTTTCTGAAGGATAAATACAGTGCAAGTCAAACTTTGAAAACCCCTATAGGTTGTTCAACGACAATCAATCTGTTTTAAAGACATTTCCAGATTCTTCAAAGACTCTTTCATCCAGATGGAATAAAAACTTGTTCCTGCTTTACAATAAAAAGAGGTTTGTTTAAGGGGCAGCCAGAAGTGATCTACGATCTGTACGATCTGTCGCAGTCTGGCTTGCATTTACCTTATCATGTGATACAACACCCCGACTCCAACACAGCACCAAGACTTTGGGGGGGGGGGTTGCTGCAGCAGCCCAGCATTGTGGTTTGTTTGTGTGGTCACCACTCTGTGGGTCTGCTGCAGTACAGTGGGCAGGAAAACCCTGACAGATGGTTTGAAGGGCATCCGGAGCACGCTCACTTCTGTTTGGGGTGAAAGACCTCTACTGTACATTTCGCTGATGTCAGTGATTAAAAGCAAACACGCAGACTTCAGCAGTCTGCCTCTTGCAAGTGTGATCCAGTTATTCTGAGTATTAAAAAGGGGGGGGGGATACAATATGTCACACCTACACATTGTGTAGTTTAACCTTTTAGCCTTAACCTTTTCAAATGAGCAGCTCGTTTGTGTTTCCTCTGTATTTTTGTCCTCACTCTCTTTTACATGTTAGCTTAAGTGGTGATCATTGCCAGAAGACGCTGTTCATGGTAAGCAGTGCCTTCAAGCAGGAAACATAACAACTTTATGATTAATGAGGACATAAAATCCGGGTGAGAAAAATGAAAGCAATCTGGTCCCTTCATAAAATACAAATAGCTTTCAATAACAATTAGTAAAAACTGAGAAAAAATAAGTTTTATGCTGGTTTTTAGGTACACCTGTAATAGGAGAGAGCGGTGTTGAAATCTCTCCTCTTGTCATCCAACCCAGAACATGTTCGGGGAGAAGCCTCCAATCCCGGAGTACAAAGTCGCAGCCATTCAGAAATCCCGCTTCATCCTCCTCCACTACGGAACCTTCAAGGCCGGCTGGGATTGGCTGATTCTGTTGGCGACCTTCTACGTGGCCGTCACCGTGCCCTACAATGTTTGTTTCACAGTGGTGGGGGGGCGGGACGAAGGCAGCAGCAGCGCCCCTCGAAGCCCGCCCAGTGTCAGCGACATCCTCGTGGAGATCCTGTTCATTTTAGGTGAGCGTGAACGCACTGCGTTTATTGACAGGCTCCTCTTCCCGCTAGCATCTCTGCCACAACATGGTTTAAATCTAGAGCCCAATTCATTCTTTTCATGACAAACACACACACACACACACACACACACCTGAGCACACATTCAAGTTGATGATAACACTTGTTTGATGAGCGCTTTCTTTTTTTTTTTTTTTTAACCAACACCGAGGCTAACTTCAGATATCAACAGGACGACTGTAAAGTTCGGCTGTTTGTTCATCGTTAGCCGCCCCTGATGGAAAGTCAATAAAACAGCCTTTATCTGAGCGGCTCATCAGTCATAATATAAGTTTTGTTGAAGTTTTTAATGATGCATATACAGCAGTGACAGGATATGAGCCATTCACATATTGCCATTATGTCTCATTGCTAACTCATTTCCTAGAAAACAACGGGCCTCTCTCTCTCCCCAGTCTTGTCCATCTAACTGTAGGAAACATGGAGTAAGCGCTCTTCAGTGGACAATTTGCCTTAATGGAAAAGAGTAAAAACAAGCCCTCCATCAATGAACTTCTGCAATGAAATTATATGAGCCACCAGCAGTTAAATGGCTGACTCCTTTCAGTCGATATCCCATTTGTTAGAACTAATAGGCCAGCCTGCTTATCAATATGTTCGCTCATCAGACGATGGCGGATTGAGATGTGCTATCAGGCCTCTGAGTTTTCCTTCATTTCTGTTAATACGCTGCTTTTCACGAATTAACTACATCCTAAAGTTCCCTATTAAGACCTCAAACACGGAACAGCGGGTTAGCTGAAAGGCTGTTACTGGATGTTTTAGCCATTTAACAACAAATTGCATATTCTGTATCTCGCATCGCTGCCTCCAGAAGGACTTTGGTTTCCCTTTACGCCAGGACAGGACCGTATGAGACACTGAGAGCTGGTTGAGATGGGTAATTCAGCACAGTGAACTTTTTTGGGACAGTAATGATGCATGTAAGACAGATGTGAACGGGGAGCATTTCGAAAATGGTCGGAGCATTCAAGGATTTTCCGGGATTCAAGAGCGGAGAGTCATCTGCCGGGAGGCTTTTCATTTGCCAGGTTTGTGGTCCGAAAACCGGCATCAGAAGACAACCGGTGAGCAAACGTGGGAGTCAAGAAGAGGAGAAAAAAAAAGTCGTCTCTTGAATTAAAATGCAAATGTCAAATGTCACTGTCTTTGAATGCTATGTATAACACTGAGGGGTTTGAAACTGGCCCTGCTTCGAAGTCTTTTACAGGTGAGAGCATTTGTTAGTTGGGTTTCATATTGTATTGGAAAAAAATGGAAATCAGTGGATCCCTGAAAGGCATTGAATTGATCCAGGGCTGCAACTAATGATTATTTTCATTATTGATTAACCTGCCAACTATTTAAACTAAATAATCGCTTGTTCTATAACACAATTTCCTGGAGCACAAGGTGATAATATGAAATGTCTTCTTTTGTCCAATGTACTATAATGTAAGACAAGGAATAGCAGCAGATTCAAACCTTTCAGAGGCTGCAACCAAATGACTCGCCAATTAATTTTTTTTCAGTGGACTAACTGATTTATCGACTAATCGGCGCAGCTCTAAATTAAACCATAAACTAATTGTATGTTTTGAAAATGATCCCTGATGAAATATTAACACAATTTAGAATGTCGACCCTGCGAGGTCAAAACCAGTCACCGTTTTAAATCTTTATGCCCCGAAAGGCCAGTTTTGCAAATTCTATAGCACCTTCAAGGATAAGTTGACATTTTTTCAAGTCTGCCTGAAATCAATACTCACATGTCCAGGTGTACACAGTGCATATTATGAGAGTGCAGCATTCTGGGTTCGAGGAGTCTTTTCCTGTTACTTTTGAGTCATTTTTTAAGGTGACTAACGGCCTGTGTGTTGAATATCCATTGCTCTGTAGGTTGTTCACTGCTGTGTGATTGTCATGTGGCAGTAACGTGTCAGTGACAGCTGCACTGTCATGCTGGTAATGCCTGCTGTCAGCTTCCGCTGTCGTTGTCGCCCTCTGCAGACATTGTGCTGAACTTTCGAACCACTTTTGTGAGCACGTCGGGCCAGGTAGTGTACGACGCCCGCTCCATCTGCGTTCACTACGTCACCACCTGGCTCTTTGTCGATCTCATTGCCGCCCTGCCCTTTGACCTGCTGTATGCTTTCAACGTCAGCGTGGTGAGTCCTCCTCCCTGTGTTTTTTTTTTTTTCGTGTGTCTGTCTGTGCACCTTTGTGTGTTTGCATTATCAAAGACGAACAACGTGTGACTGATTGACAAGTGCGCGACAGAAACTTCTCAGAATGCATGATGTCGTCGGCTCCCATGTGAATTTATTAGATCAACGTTTCATCCAAACCGTTGCTCATCAGACAAACAAATGATGCACAGCCAATCTGATGTAACTGCACATACTACAGGTCTCATTCGTTTGTTTTTCCACGCCGAGGATCCTGAGAGATGTTGAACCGACGGGTAGATTAATCCACATGCAAGCAAAATGCGTATTGAGACTCATCTTTAAATTCTAGTTTGGAGTTGAAAGATGTTCGTTTGTGAGGCATCTTTTCAATAAAACTGTCAACCACGCTAACAATTTATTAATAGCACATGGTGAATAAGATTAAGCAGTGCTTTGGATCCTTGGGTACCAGAATGACAGCGCTTTTGCAGAACGGTTTGAGACAGAGACACAGATGTGGCATGTATCTATCCGTGCAGTACTTTGGGGTCCACCTGTTGAAGACGGTCCGGCTGCTCCGGCTACTGCGGCTGCTCCAGAAGCTGGAGCGCTACTCCCAGTACAGCGCTGTGGTCCTGACTCTGCTCATGTCCATGTTCGCCCTGCTGGCCCACTGGATGGCCTGTGTCTGGTACTTCATCGGTCGCAGGGAGATCGAAAGTCCTGGCTCCTGGGATATAGGTTAGTTGGAAATACATTTACTCAAATACTGTACTTAAGTATAATTTTGAGGTACTTGTACTTTTCTATTTGATGCTACATGTGACTTCTACCCCACTACATTTATTCCACAGCTATAGTGACCAGTTACTTTCCAGATTAAAATATTTTCACACATGTTGTCATCTTAGAAAATGTGACGCAATGTTATAGATGAGCTCAACCAGCTGCATCATTAAAAGGCTACTTACATGTTAATATAACAATAATAATAATAAAAGGAAAATCTTAGATCTAAGAATATAAACCTGTTAATGGGGCATTATGAGTATCTTTTAATACTTTTAATACATTTTGTTTCTAATACTTTAATTCGAGTAAAATTTTCATGGCAGGACCTGTACTTGTAACAGAGTATGTTTACATTGTGTTATTTTATTTATAGAAATAGTTTGACATCTTGGAAAATACAGATGGATAATCAAGAATGTACATTAAATATCAAGCCACAGTCAGCCGCTGGTTATCCTAGCTTAGCATAAACACTGGGAATAGGGGGAAGCAGCTAGGTCCGAAGGTGATCTGCCAACCACCGCCTCTAAAGCTGTATTTCATTTGTTTGATCCTTGAAAAAAACCAAGAACGTAACATGTTGTTTGATGGAGGTTATGCATGGGACCATTTCTTGGCCACGAACAGTTACTTTTTGGAGTCTGGTTGTTGCCACAGTGTAAAAATCTGGTGGGCAGGCCTGTTACCGTTGGACAGAGCCAGGCCAGGCTGTTTCCCTCTGTTTCCAGTCTTGGTGCTAAGCTAGCCAGCTTCTGGCTGTAGCTTCATATCTACTGTGCAAACCTGAGAGTAGTGGTATCAGTCCTCTCATTTAACCCTGCTTACTATTGCCAAATCTGAGTACGTTTTCCACACAGAGGCACTGTACCGACCTCACTCAGTAAAGCTATTTTACTTAATAACTTTCACTTGTTGCCGTGTCGCCGAGGCCAAATCAAATGTTCCCATTAGGTATTTACAGTAACCGGTGCTCTCCTCAGATCTAAATTTAGCGTCTGCGGGGTGGGGGTGGTAGAAAAATCCCCTCGGAAGCACTTTTATGGTCCATTTTCTCTGGGTGGAGCTTTTAGTGTGCAGTTTTGTATTTCGCTCAAGTTTTTAATTTTCACTGAGCATGCACTGATGTGTACTGTGAAGGTCCTACCAGACACCCGAATTCAATTTGGACCAACTGAGCAAATCTACAGCATCCCAGTTAGGAAAGATAGGATACTCTACTTCTCAATTATAATGTCAGCTCTGGCCTCAGGAAATAATTTTAGGGTTCCCAATTGCAGACTAAATGAGATCTTATCCTATTGCAGCCCCACTTTGCGCTTTAGTATGATGAGATGGGTACGTTTTCTACATAAAAATCGGACAGGACACAAACACCGATCAGCGACAACCAGTTTTAATCTTGTGGCTGAATGGTGTGTGTGTGTGTGTGTGTGTGTGTGTGTGTGTGTGTGTGTGTGTATATATGTATATAAAATATGATGTAGTCTCCATTAATTTATTTCACAATGAATGTGCTGAAGCTCAGAGCCTGAAGAACAGAAAAAAAAACCCTGTATATTGTGTATATAAACCGATCAGCGAAGTTGGGGCTGATCGCTTTATATAGAACACGGAGCGATGGCTGCTATTTTGTATCCACAACAAAAGCGAGCACAGAAGCCGTTATGCAGAAGGACAAGCCCCCATGCGTCTCAATTTTCAGCACGACCGATGCTTGTAATAAGATGCAGCTTTGTTGATATTCAGCAAGCATTTCTCAGCGGAGAATCTCAAATCCTGCGGGTGACATGAGACCCTGGCATACAGTTTGATAAACTTGTAAACACACAGAAACAGACAGGCGGTTTGCAAGGGGAAAAAAAAGGGGGGCAAATACCAACATCAGTCTCCGCGTGTCTTTCATTGTGTTCTACCTGAGCACCAGACGAATGTGCACGCGCACACACACACACACACACACACACACACTTGCATGTTGTTGAAGTGCAAATGAGCATGTTTGCTAAGCTATGGACCCGGCTCGGGGACACATAATGAGATGGATATCCTGTTGCTTCTCAGCCTTTTCTATTTTCGGTGTATTCTACCTGGTTTTTCTCCCTCTCCCGCTGTCTCGTTCTCCCTCCCCCCATCTCGCTCCTCTCACATTGATTTGTACCAACCTACGTATCATTATCCTCTCAGCGACCACATAATGACAGACAGTAACACTGCAGTCAATTCATGTCAGCGGTCCCTCAATTTACTATTCAGACAGATGGAGGGGATCCGGGTGACAACAAAGACCAGTCTGCAGCCTGACCTTTGTATCACACCGGCAGTGATTAACAATAGAGGTCTGATATCGGCATGTACGTAGGTTGAACTGCTCCATCTGCCTGTCAGTCATTTGGCTGGTACTTGGGAGAGGTACAGGTTTTTGTCTGCGGGGCTATCAATAATTCAAGGGCAGTGGAGCCAGGGCCCTCCCTGCAGCCCGCCTTGGAGCTTTAGGCACCGCACAAGCCACAGTCCACTGAACTGGACGGAACATGAGGATAAGGAAATGGACACAACATTGACATGGCACGCGTTGTTGCGCAGATCGTTGGTTTCCGAGAGCTTTTAGAGGGGCAAGCAAGCGCCGAGGACCTGCGGGCTGAGGGCGATGGTTCGACATTCCTGTCAGTCAAGCAAAAACAACCCCACATACACTTCTTCAATTTTTAATATCTGGATATTGAAAACCACACCGAGGACTCACATAAGAGAAAGATGTCTAGCAGCCCGTAGAGGAGCTGTATCATAAAGTATAGAGAGCCGAAGGGAAACCGAGACTTCCGGAAGTAAGAATCAAAATCCCATCGACATTTTTAACAACTCTAATCACTAAAAATCCAGCCTTGGAACAGAGCTTTTCTAAACAGTATTTTAATGTGGCTCGCTCGATATCTTTAGATAAGGACAGTAGTTTTTAAAACAATCCAATACCACTGTTTTTTAGCGGCGTTCAACGAACACCGTTTCCCTCAACAGTCCATGGACAAGCCGAGGGGGTCGTGTCTTTGCTAACAGCAGGACAGAGAGGACTGAAAGATGTAGAAGTAGAGAGCAGAGACTACAGCTGAAGGGGTGGAAAAAATGACTTTAGAAGAAAACGTTGGTGAGTTTTGTGGATACGGACGAAAGAAAGTTAAGATGGCAGAAGTTAACACGCCGCCGCTCTTATATTTCTCTCATGGGGGCCGTATTTTATTCTCCGCTCACAAATTAAACAGTGTTAAACTTTGTTCAAATCGCAAAGGTTTCAATTTCTGTTAACAAATGCTGTAGTGGAGCCGATTGGTCTTAGAACATGGGAAGTAAAACCCCAGGAACACGCCTCATTTTTTCAAAAGGCTGAGCGAGTTACAGAACCTGGTGGAGCAGCTCATTCATTCGGTTTGGCCAACAACCTGTTAGTCCGTCTCTTCATACTTTTCAAACTTCCCAACCCCGTGACAATCAGCCCCATAACATGAATAGTTGTGTTTTTGAAAAAAGGCACAGTGATCGGCTAAAACATCTGTGTGCATCTGTGTGGTCTTTATAAGATGTAATAAAAAGGAGCAAATAGTGCTTTCGTCGGATTTATACGCATTTGGTTCTCTAGGGATATTTACACTGTCAGGATGGCATAACTGGCATCAACTGAAAACAAACTGCAGGCCCCTGTGTTTACCCTAATGAAGGAACGTGTGACGCAGTGGCTCATTAATATGTTTTTAATATTTCATGCGGTTTAATCGAGCTCTATGGCACAGAGCAAAGAGCTATATCTGCGCTGTATGTGGCTACACAGGCAGTACTTTTCCCGGGACTTGTTGACGGTAATGTAGAACATCACCAGCCTTTTCCTTCAAGGCGCTTCTGGCCGGCTTCAGCAGTCCGCAGCGGTGGTTGCCCCGTGGTCAGGAGAAGGCCACCACGTCGCGGTTTCGTCGTGGCACGACACGTTTGGCAGAGGTAAGCAACGGTGGCAGTGGCGGTGAGCGTTATCGGCAGCGGAGCCTTTATAATCATAAATTGCGTGTGCCTTTCTCCGTCAAGGCTGTCAGCAGACAAGCACGCGGTAAGCCCGTCGAACCTGGCAGCTGTACTGATCTCTCCCCAACCGCCCGTGCTGAAGTACGAAATGTCGGTGTTTTTCCACGATGGCCTGCTTTTGTGGACTGAATGTTGTCCATCTTTACTTCTTCTCCAAAAAGTGATGGGAGATTAAAATGCATGGCGCAAATGTGTGGGCGAGTGGCACCAAGTCTTCGTGCCTGGTCACACCGGGAAGTGGCGCAGCAGAAGTTACTCCCTCGCCAACGCAAAGCAGGAGGTGTGAGGTGCTTGGTGATGCGGTGACTACTTGCAGGGAGGCCTGCTTGACCGAGCTATTTGTGCCATTGGCTCCTGTCCCTTTTGCTGGAGTAATTCATACTCTGGCAGAGAGGGGTCATATAAAACTGGATGGTGCACCACAGCCGATGTGATACACTGCCCCCCGGGTTGGAATCCGTAGCTCTCCGTTTTCACAGAGGTCGGCAATATCAGGACAGTTTGCAACTGCTTAATGGTACAAGTTCACTTTCCAAAGTTCACTAGCATCGAAACCTCCGCTAGAAACAGTTGACCACGAGATGCTGAAACTGCTTAAAGGAGAGTAGTATTACTGCTTTCATGATATGTTGGTCCCAGTTCATAACTTTGCAGATTAGGAAGAGCCTTCTCAATGTTGCCAGCGCGTATTCTGGCAAGAAAAAGTGGCAGTGAACCCTTTGGAATTACTTCGATTGTATGTAATTTTGTTTTAAAATCTGATCAAATCTTCATCAGAGTTACAGTTATAAAAAAAAACACAATCAATTTTAACTAACAACACACAAATCAATGTACTGTTCTTGTCATTCAAACATGCACACGGTGTAGGTTGGAAAAAAGTATGTCAACCCCTCGGCTAATGACATCAACAGAAGCTAATGGGAGTCGGGACTTAGCCACGCCGGAGGAGACCAGTCAGTGGAACCAGATTGGAGGTGTGGGTTAGAGCTGCTTTGAGTCATAACAAAAAAAACACTCAGACATTTTTGTTTGCTTGTTATTCACAAGAAGCATCAAAGCATCTGCTGATGTGAACCATGCCTCTAGAAAAGACATCTTAGAAGACTTACAGTCAAGAATTGATTTGCATAAAGGGCTGGAGAGGGTTATGAAGTCATCTCCAAGAGTTTAGATATTCATCAATGGAGATTTAGTTCTGTTGGTGCTCTCCCCGGAACTGGCGCCCGGCTAAGATGACTCCAAAAAGCACAACGCAGAATGTTCAACGAGGTAAAAACAAAAACAAAAAGAAGAAGCTCAGACAAACAGCTAAAGGCTTGGAGGAGTCAGCTGGTGGCTGGGAGCAGCGTAACGTCTCTGTTCACGAGTCTGCCACACGCAAATCATGATGCACGGCTACATGGAGGGTGGTGTCCACGGCAGGACGGGAAGAGGAAGCTGCTGCTTTCCAAAAAAGCATCCCCGCGCTCCTGAAGTTTGGGAAAAAGAGCAGCTCGACGCTGCTCAGCGCTACTGGGAAAATGTTTCGCGGACTGAGGAAACTAAGGCTGAATTGTTTGGGAGGAACACGCAGCTCTACGTATGGCGTGAAAGTGGGCTCTGCGTACCGACAAGAAAACAACATCGTCAGCGGCGAGGTACGGTGGAGGGGGCATCCTGATTTGGGGCTGATTTTCTGCCTCTGGGCCCGGACAGCTTCATATCATGGAGGGGGAAAAGGAATTCCCCAGGTTATCAAGGTGTCTTACAGAGAGATGTCAGGGTGGCTGTCCGACGGCCGAAGCTTGTTAGAAGTTGAGTGATGGAAGCATGGGAGTAAACCTACTGCAGAACGAACTCAAACAAAGAAAATCCCCCTTCTGGACTGACGTGTTCGATGAAGAAATTTCCCCAGGGAGTTCGAGTGGCGAATGATTTGCCTTGGGCCCCACATTTCGCCGTTGTAAATACCGGTGCGACCGCGCCCTCAGACGGAGCGGAAGAAGGAAGTTCAGGACCACGGCCAGCTCGCGCCAGTCCGGTCGGCTCCGCTGCGCAGAGGAGGAATCAGGACCCTGGACAGAGGCGGAGCGGCTGCGTCGGGACACTGTGCAGCTTCCAGCAGGAAGAATAAGGACTTTTCCTGGTAACACTTGGAAATACGGCTGAGAAACACATGCACAAAGAGCCACTTTACACCCTGTTAGTTGATGTAGTTTAGTATATAGTAGTTTGTAGTACAGTTAATATAGTGTTTCTACTTCTGTAGTATCTCTTGTGCTAGAACAACTCTCAGTTGCACGCTGTCAATCTTTCCATACTCCATACTGTTCACACTGCTGACAGTAGACTGCTGTATTTTTATGTCTGGGACACTCAGATCATAGATGTTGCACAGATTTTTTTGGGGGGGGGACACTGAGTGGGCAAAATTACTGGATTTACTCTCGAAAAATGAAAAATATGCATAATTTACTGAGTCAAAAAAAGATGATTTAGCGTTAAGCTACTCTTTAATTTAAGTACTGCATGATTGGTGATGATTTAATGCATGAATTAATGCAGGACGTCCTGCAGAGTACCCAAAATTTCCGTTGGGTGGGTAAAATGTCAAGTATCCAAAGGTTAAGTGCAAAATGTAAGTGTTTGCATCTGACACCCAGTTTGATAAAGAACAGCTTCCTCTTTCTGTGAGAACAGTCAGCGTTGTGCTTTCAGAGAGACGGATATCCCCTTTTTCTATGTAACTGGACTCCAGCTAATTCTGCGGCATAGAAATTAATATATGAAGTAACTGAAATTGAGGAATCCACACTCGTCCTCTCAATGCAACATGTCCGGCCCCCTACAAGACTGGGTTTGTTTGGTTGTGCAGGTAAATTCCAGAAGGTAATCTTCAGCATTTTAATGTAAAAAAAAACACAAACTCATAGTGACTCCTCAGTTCTGAATAACGACGAACAGGAATTCATGATACATACTGCACTAATTCATGCATTAAATCATTATGAACTTCGCGTCAGTTACGCGTCACTTCCGCGTGTGTTTTGTACCTCTATCCTAAAGTCAAACTGATTTGCAGTCGGATGCGTGGAGATAACTGTTGAGATTCCCATACTCACTGTGTCACAACGCACAATGCGTCCTTCCCCCTTCACAGCTTAATTCTATGTCACCGATCGAAAGCATAAGCGAGAACGGACGAGTGCCTTATCTCAGCGTGTTTTCAGAAATGACTTTAGACTCTATTATAGTCCCAGCCCATATCCCCGGCAAGGCCCCGCACATCCCCTTATGCTTTGAAATGAGTAGTTAGTAATTAAGAAACTACTTTAATGTTGTTTTTGAGCCGCTTGACTGGGACTCAGCTCGATCCTCACTTCTGCTTTTTTACGCTGGCTCTCTCTCTCTCACACACACACACACACACACACACACACACACACACACACACACACACACACACACACACAAGGCCAAAGCTGCTTGCCTGAAGGGTGTGATGCTGGAGATCAATAAATGGATGCTTCCATATTGTATTATTCATATTCCCTCTCTTGCTGTCTTTCCTTCCTTTTCGATTCAGCTTGGCCTCACTGCTTTACCTGTCTACTGGAAAACACGGCTTCTCAATAATTTATCCTTCTTCCTTCACTTCCTACTTTCTGACCTTTCTCCTTGTTCTTGTTCCTTCCTCGGCCCATTCCCCTCTTTCTCTTCCATCCTTCCTCTGAAGCTGAGCTGCTGTCTTTCATTTAGCACAGTGGGATCAAGTCGTGGGCTCCCTTTTGTTCAAAAAACGAACCATCGGGAAATTGTATTGCTGCTTGTTTGCACTTTTGGAGTCGTGGTTTCTGGGGCCGGGGGAACACGTTTCATTTGATTTGTTTATGTTTCGCGTAAGATGCGACTCTGTTAGACGGAAGGATGTTCGTGATCCAGGTAATTTAATGTCTGGGTTGGCTGAACTGGACAGACACAGATACGGATGGGCAGGACGAGTAAAGTCTCCACGGTCCAGTGCAGGTCCTGCAGGGGCTGGTGGCAGCTCGCCGCATGGTCGTAGATGCCTGCGGTTGAAGAAGTACTCAGATCCTTTACCTAAGTAAAAACAGCATCACTACACTGTGAAAACACTCTGTTCTGTCATAAGCCCTGCAGTCGACATCCAACTCGAGTAAGAGTACATAAGTACTACCACCAAAATCTACTAAAAATGTAAAGCATCCAGAGTAAAAGTACGTATTATGCATCATTAGAGTGTTAAATTATGGGGCCCCCACGGTCCTGAAAGAGGATTTTATTAAACGTTACGCACACAAGATAATATTTTGTGCAACATGACAGAAAATACCACTTTATCTGGACTTTAGCGGCTGTCCTGTTGGTTTAGTTGCAGCACAGGTGAACAGCTTTATCATTCTTAAGAGGAGACTAAACCGTTACCCCACCAAAAATGTTCAGCCGTGATATCAGTTATGTCAAGAAAACGAACTTTGTCCAATATATCATCATCAGATTTTTTTTCAAGATGCTCACATATATTAGTATCAACCCCAAAGATCCTGTAGTGGTCCGGCTCTAATAGTAACTACAGAGGAGTAACAAGTACAACACCTTGCTCTGAAATGTAGTGGAGTGGAAGTATAAAGTCTCCTACTGTGGAAATACTCAGTATGTATTACAGGTACAAGCAGTACCTGTAAATATACTTAGTTACGTTCCACCAATGGATGCGTGTCACGGAAAGGTGCCGGCGCAGGAAACACCCGGTCAGAAATGGGCTTTAGGAAGAGTTCTGTGTGTCAGTGCGGTGTAGTTGAATAACGGGGTTTTCTGAATTAATTTCTCTCTCCGTCTCCCTCTCTCAGGTTGGCTCCATGAGCTGGCCAAGCGTCTGGGTACGCCTTACTTCCTGTCCCCCCTGGCGACGCTGGCCCCCTCCACAGTCAGCAGCCTCCCGGCCAACAGCAGCGGCAGCAGCCAGTGGAACGCGTCGGGCCCGGAGGTCGGGGGGCAGGGCTCCTGGAATTGCAGCGGGGGCGGGAGTTTCGGGGTGCTGTGCGGCGGCCCGTCGATGCGCAGCAGCTACGTGACGTCGCTCTACTTCGCCCTGAGCAGTCTGACCAGCGTGGGGTTCGGAAACGTGTCAGCCAACACGGACTCGGAGAAGATCTTCTCCATCTGCACCATGCTCATCGGAGGTGAGAGATGTGTGCCTGCTGGCTTTTGTTACCGCCCCTCCAGCCTTCCACTCTGCATGCGTGTTACTGTTCTCTTCTTCCCCTCTCGCTCCTAAGCACTCACTCGGCTCATCATCTGGTGCCAGCGAGACATCGACACGCTGAGGACATTTTGTTCTCTCCCTTTTTTAAAAATGGACCCTCTTTCATATTGGTGACCAACAATAGATGCACATACACACTTTCGCGATTGAGAGCTGTCAGTACATGTTTGGCTGTGCATTTGTTTTATTGCTATCAGGTTGTATTAAAACCTACAAAACAGATTTCAGAGACAGTTGTTGTAAAGTTTGGCCTTGAGTCAATAAGCAAGTCATTAGTTTCACATGGATCACATACAGGAATTTTCTTTTTTTTTTAAATATTCCTGAATTTTGCGAGACGGGACATTTATTTAACTTTTTCTCAACCTTTTTCTCATGAACTATTATAAAGATGGTCCATCACTTCATATTTTGAAGTTGATCCAAATATCTGACATTTTCTACGATAAAAAGAAAACAAATCTATAGAGTTATGCAGATTTCTTTCATAGGAAATTGTAACATTGTTCAGATTTTACAAAACGCTGATGATTGCATTGTCTAGTAAAGCAATTATTTTTAAAAGTAGATTCTGACGCATTCATTTATAAATGCTTTGCCCAGTAAGTTAAATGTCGGATAAAAGCAATGAACATAATCTTCAACAAGAGAGGCTCTAAGTGCAGTTAAGTTCACGCTAATCACCAAAGCGAAACGCACAACTTCCTGTCAAATACACACATTGTTCCATTAGCAGCCTACATAGTATATTCTGTCTGATATAGACTGTATGTACGATAGAAATGACCCTGCTCTTACGTGGAAGCAGCAAGCAGCGTGTCGCCTTCAATCGAACCAACAAAAACCTCACAGGGAACTAAATACGTGCGTGAAAGTTGCCATCAAACCTCTGCTAGTCCAGGGGGGAATCAGAGGATGAACTTGGGAAAACCGGGTGAGAGATATTCTACTCTGCGTCCGTGCAGACCTGACGGGCGGCCGATCCTCATACGTTCGCAAACTATGGCAAAACATTACTGTAGTGGACTGAAGTCCCAAAAATACAGAAACGCTGCTTTGATGCTAAGTATCGCTGATCGATTCGGTTTGACGATTAAAACACAGCTGCGCGCCGCAGTTGCAATCGCTGGGGATAGCAACCCAATAAAACCAAATACCCCGTTTCCACCGTCTTTAAAGGTTCAAATAACAGTAACGATAACACACAGCTAAGCCTAAGTATTCCAAGCTCCCGTCAAACTACTTACCAACCATCTTTTCGAGGCCACACCGAGTTTTGCTCTCTGATGTCATCAAACAGACTCCACAACACCGCAGCAAATAATCGGATGCGTTTTTGTTTTGTTTTTTGAAAATCAAACGGTTTGTCGAGAGGCCTCTTGTGAGACGTGTAATCACAGAGAGTAGTTCCCTAAACCCACGAGCGCGGTGTTTTTAAACTCCTTCATTGCCCTGAGGTGCTCAAATCCAACCTATGTGTGTGGATGGGGCCTTAAAAGTGTCCTCGGCCTGATTTCTAATGAGCTGAACTATCTGAAATAACAAGTCGGACATGCACAGCATCTATTATTGCTCTGCCCAAAACGTGCAGTATGTGTCGGGTACGCACAGAACAGTACTACCGGTTTGAGCTGGTGTTTTCTTGTGCCGATGCACATTCATAATAAAGAGAAAGCGAAGGTGACACGTTGTAATGCAGCCTGTGATGCACAGTGTAATTTCACTGTGTGGATCAGGTACTGACTGGTTCCTACTGGTGCAGTGAGATAAAACAAGACCATGTGGAACAAGGGAGGAAAGGACAGACAAATGATACTGGGCACATACTGGGTACAGTGCTGGGAACCAAAACCGGAAGTTTGGGGGAAAATGGTGTTAACAACCTTTTTCTAACTGTGTAATTAAAGAGGAAAAAGGGGGAGAACAGCCGCACATTAAATTACAGCCAACATACCTCATACTTACTGTGTAATTAAAAGAACTGAAATAAAAATCATTAGGTTCCTCATCAAACATTCATCTTTAACCCTCCTACTTCCACTTGCTAAATTATTACACAGCTTTGTTATGTTATAGTTTTTCCGCCCCAGATCCGGAGCTGTGCATTGGAGAGAGGTGCGTTTGTTTTCCACCCCGGCGTACCTGCCGTGAGCTGCTGCAGAGGCGGGACGAGCGCGTCTGCCAGCAGCAAATGTTCAAAAGTGCGGACCCGTTTCTCGGCCTGCCCTCTTTAGGATATAGGTCCCTTCAGTGTTAAATCACACAGTGTAGTAGAGGGCGGATTGGTTTACCTGCACGTACCTTCGTCCAACGCACCGCTGTGGAAGGTGTCCATCGCCGCCAGTGGCACATCGTGGTAGAGCTGCTGTGGCTCGCCCGCAGACGGCACACCTGCAAAATCTGAGCCCCTCTCTTTTATATTGCACGTTCTCCTACGCACCACGGCGACGTTTGTTAAAAAGTGAAACCTCAGCGTGTATTCTACATTGCACAGTAAGAACCAGGTGTGCGGGCTGTAATATCAAGTGCAGCTGTTCTCCCCCTTTTTTTTCTCCTCTTTAATTGCACAGTTAGAAAAAAGGCTGTTAACAACGTTTTCTCCCTGCTCTGCACCCAGTATTTACAAGACGTACCGAGGCTATCATTTATTTCTCCTTTTCTGTAAAATGTCCAGTTGTCACTCACGTGTCACAGTGATTTCATGTGCAGGCCTTTAATTTGTGTATAGTATCAAAGGAGAAAGAGAGAGAGAGAGAAAGGAGTAAAGCGAAGACACCACAGCTTCCTCGCGCTGAGTTGAGAGTTCTCCAGTGGTGAGCTGCCCCTCAGCTGTAACCCAAAATATCAGGCGGGTCGCCACGCCTGGAGGAGCCGCCGTCCTAAAAGAATCTCGCCGCGTCTGGGCGTAAGTGGCCTGAGCCCTGGACGCCGTTTCAGCAGCTTTTCCACTGGGGCAAGAACTGAATTTAGCGACAGAAAGTGCCTCGCCGGCCACTGGGGAAGGTGCATCATGAAAAAAAAGGTTGGCTCGTGGCCGGGTTGCAGACACGTGACTGCTGAAGGAAATATTAATACTGTGTCCACGCGGACAGTCGTCGCTCATACTGGGATTGGAGCTGTTTGGGGTTTAGAATGATCATTTCAGTGTCCTCAATTCGCTGTTTTAGGTGTTTTACTCACTAGAAATAAAGGATTTATTCAACACTGCGATTATATTTATTTCAGTTGTGTGTAACACGCATTGCCATTTTGTGAAAGCAGTAATCCACTCGAGGCAGTGCTATACAGGGGTTTTAGAGCAGCTGAGTCGTTCTAAGCCCTTTGCTTTTTAACTGATAAAGAGATCCCACGAGGCCTCCTGCTATTCAGAAGCATTATGGGATTTTCCTGACGGCCAATCATCACACTAAAAACACAGGGAGTACATTAAAGATACCTTTCCTCCGTCTTCCAGCACTGATGCATGCGGTGGTGTTTGGTAACGTGACGGCCATCATCCAGAGGATGTACTCACGCCGCTCGCTCTACCACACCCGCACCAAGGACCTGAAGGACTTCATCAGGGTCCATCGGCTGCCCAAGGCCTTGGAGCAGCGCATGCTGGAGTGTTTCCAGACCACCTGGTCGGTCAACAACGGGATAGACGTTAGCGAGGTGAGGAGAGACGGGACGTGCAACACGCAGAAGTTTATGGTTGCGTGCATGTTACACTGCTAACGCTGATTTCATAGACCTAGTCTTCAAATTAAAACCTTAGATAGGCACGAACATTAAAGGGTTGTTTCACTCAAAATGCCAAAAAAAAAAAAAATTAATTTTTTTCTTTCTTCTTAAATGGTGAGTGTCAGTTCCATGTGCTCAGGTTTTGAGATCTCTACACCTGAGACTTCTGCTCCAGCACCAGGTGCATTGTTGGTCATGCTCAACGCATTGATACATGACATTTGAAAAAAGCCTCAGCAAGAGACAATGTCCTTATGACTCAGGAGCCTTCACAGACCTTCCTGTTTTTCAGTTTTCTAGTTCCCAATAAAAACTCTAATAAAAACAGGGAGGGTTGCGGATCATCGTGGGTAACCAGGGCTCTGATACCGCCGGGGGCTTTTCGTTGGTTTCATGTTGGGTGAACTGACCCAGTAGAGCAGTGGTTCTCAAACTTTTTCTGTCAAGATCTATCAAGAGCATTAACTGCGTGTTTTTATGATTACTTCCCGTTGTCCAAATGAATAGCAGTTAAACTTTGGCCGAGCTGTTGACCTTGAGAGGAGGATGGGGCGCTCGACAGTTAGATAGATTTAACTGACCTGTTTGCTCGATGAGCATCACCCGTTTTTATTTTCCTTCCGGTCAAAAATCTCTCCAGCTTCACTTTATCTGTCATTTAGCTTTCAGCATAAATCTTAATGACCTGAACCTAGATAGTCTTGCTAGCGTCAGAGCACTCTTGTCTCTTTATTGTCCCAGATGAATCACATTAATAGGCCTTTGTCACAGCGGACATGTTTTAGCAAGAAAAGCGCGGCTGTTGCTAACAACATTTATTTAATTAGTGCCTGATTCATTACCCTCTAAATTGGGGGCTGTATTATAAGGAACATTACCAATGCAGTGTGTTCAAAATGTCTGCTGTCGAAAAGGTTTCCTCAGCTTTTTTCTGCTCCACATGTTTCCCTGTAGTCACATGTTTGGGAGTTACTGCTGTCAGGTAATTAAAGATGCCGGAGGGTTTGGGAAAGGCTGTGTGGAAGCCTGCTGTTAGGAAGGATCACCTGGTAAGAGTGAACCCCCCCCCTCTCTCTCGCTTTTAGCTCCTGAAGGACTTCCCAGATGAGCTGCGGGCTGACATCGCCATGCACCTGAACAAGGAGCTGCTGCAGCTGCCCCTGTTCGAGTCGGCCAGCAGGGGCTGCCTGCGCTCCCTCTCCCTCATCATTAAGACCTCCTTCTGCGCTCCAGGCGAGTTCCTCATCCGGCAGGGAGACGCCCTGCAGGCCATCTACTTCGTCTGCTCTGGGTCCATGGAGGTCCTGAAAGACAACACAGTGCTGGCCATACTGGGTAAGTCGGAGGGGCAGGACGTGGGTCCCCAAACGGGCAACCTTTTCCTTTAGCCAGCAGGCATCAACAGGCTGTGGTACTGATGAAGGTACTCTGCTCCTCTAAAGATTATAAAAATCAGAGTCTCGATAAGAACACAAGCAGCTATTTGGTAAGATGTTATTCCATTTACGCATTTAGGAAGCAGAGAGCACTGGCTTGTTAGAAACCACTTTTAGATGTTTTCTTTCCTTATCCTATTTATTTTCCTCTATCTATTTGTGCATCCATTTATAAAGGGGGGGGGGGTCCTTTAAGCCGAATGAAAATCTGAAACAATTCCAGCAACATGTTTTGACTCATGTTGAAGTTATTTTCCTATTTGATTCCCCAAATTACCAAAAGGGACGCCATCATTTCCTCGGTCTATTTTCAATTTAACGAGGAAACTGGAGCAAAAACTGTTAATCAGATGGCTTTAGCTGAAAATATGAGGTGTGGGGTTTGATTTGTTTACTATCCGATTGCAAAACTACACGCTGGTTACCTAATTAGACTAAAACACGACAATGGCGCTTTATTATTTGAAGGAAATTGGGCGTACATTTGTGACACCGCACTGGATGAAAACTACGCTCAGATAGACAATTACCTGTCAAACTGAGACTTAATGAGAGGATGTGGCTTGATCATGATCTGCGGGACACTGTGTTGCATAGTTCATGAAGGTGAGACTCGTTAATTTGAAGAGAAGGCTCAGAGAAGAGCCAGGCGAGTATGTGTCTGTTTGATATTAAATGCAGGGAATGAAGTATGGACTTTAAAGAGGAAGAAAGGGAGAGAAACCATCAGTCTGGTGAACACAGTTAAGATAATTTCACAATACCGGGTTTGGTTTCATCCAATCGGACCTGCAGAGCAACTGGAACCGGATTTGACTGGAAATTAGGTTGACGAGGGAGACGCAGGAGCAGGAGGAGGAAGGGAAGGACACAAAGGCAGATGTGTGTGTATCACTCAAACAACAGGGAAGGCGGGGCTGAAAGTGAGCTGATAAAAGAGCTTTTGTTTTTGCTCTGCTGCTTTAAAGAGTTATCACCATGCTCGACACACACACACACACACACACAGTCAAGGCTTCCCACTGTGTTGATCCTGTGAGCTGTAGCCTACAGAAGAATCCCTTTATCCAGTGTGAATAGAGATGTAGGAAGTCGCGCTATCAGACCTCACATATGGCAGAGTTTAGACGTTGATGAAGAGCTGAAGAGCTGAAGAGATGAAGGCAGTTTGGACACTCGCGTTTCTTGTTTGTGAGGACCGGATGAGGCCGTGACGCTCAACAGGCTTTCAGCACATTTACGCCCCAGGCGTCATTTTCGTTGTGCGGATGACAGGGTTAGCCAGCGACGGAGGAAGAGGGATAAGGTCAAGTAAACCTTTTCCTGCACAGGGCAGGAATAAGTACAGATAAATAGTTTTAAAAAAAAGAAGAAGAAGAAGAAGAAAAAACTACTTAGAACTTCATTTAATGAAAATATGAAAAAAATAGAAACTATTCTGTCTCAGTGAGGCTGTGTTTCATATGTTAAGTAAAATGAACCCTTTTACTGTAACAGTATATACCAGAATAGTTTATTATATGATATAATACTATCTTTTTATATTAAGTAATAATAATACTTAGATTTTTCTATGAACTTGATCAGCCACAACATTAAAACTGTTAACTGGTTTTAATGTTGTGGCTGATCGGTGTATTTCTCTTTACTCATTGGCCCACGTTTGTGTAACTAAAAACATAACACGGTGTATAATATAATAAAAAGAGCGTTAACATGTTAACGTGATATAGTATAGTTAGTATAGCATAGTAGAGTAGAGTATGGAATAGAAAATATAAGGTCAAATGTAGTTATATCGTTTAATATTATCTAGAGCATAATAGAGCAATATACACTAGTATAGAACATAGAATGCAGAATATAATATAGAGTGATACAGAATATAAAACATAATATAATAGTATAATATAATATATAATACATATGAAATATTAAATATAGCAGTATAATATATGGTAGAATATAATAAATCTTGTAAGCATTTGATGTGCGATATTTTACTTAAGCGAAAATACCATTTCAAATCCTACTTACTTACTTAAAAAAGTAAAGCAGACTCTTTTTTTCCCCCCGACTTTTTCCTAATCTTTGACTTGGTTGTTACATTTTGGACAATGACAGTTATTCAAATGAAACCACCTGTAGTTAAAACGACTAACAGCTCATGGACATCTGTGACCACGGGCCCCAGCGAGACTCTATCTCTGTAACAATCACCTTTTCACATCGATACAAATGTTTTGCCGTACGAATTTACCGTTCAACTCCTACCCGGTTCCTTGAAAAGTTTTATATAATCTGCTGTAGCATTTTGTGTGTGTGAGAGTGAGAGATGGTGCGATCATATGTCCGCGCTCACGTTGGTCTCTGGGGATGTGCAGGCGGAGTTGTGTTCCAGTGAAGCCTAATATTAAACAGGACTGGTTTGCAGACATGGTGTGGGAGGAGGAACCACAGAGTCATGCTCTGCATGGCTGCAGGTAGCACAGCCACAAATATCACCGCTACCAGTCTCACATCACCTGTCGTTTCTGTACCTTTATAAAATTCACACTTCATATACGACTTCATATTCATTCATTGCAGAGGCACCGGGGTCCCTTGTCTTTCTTTTGATTCTGCATTTCACTTCTCTGACCGAGGCGGAACATCCATTCATCCATTTATCCATTCGCGATACCATGGGACTGAGTCGGGTTGCGTCTGTGTACCCTCATACGTGTACTGCTTCGTAGATGTGTACGGAACGTACGGATGCTTAGTCTGGATCCTCTCTGAGGCTGACGAGCGGTTTTAAGGGCTAATGCACGAAACTTATGAGACTACAGATGATAGAGATGTGCTTCTGCCCATTCCTCCGCTCCATTAGCCTGCGTGTCTGATTGCTGAGCCGTGTCTTTCATCACTGTCAGAAATGCATATTTATAATGCAGACAAGTCTATTTGCCTTGGGAGCAAAGGCCCGGCAAAGGATTCACAAGATATTTTAAACGTCTATAAAATTTGTCACACATAAACGGCCACACGTCGCCAAATTGCCCATAAACAGCCACGATCTCCTTACTTAGGCTTTATTATTGTATTTCACATTCATCAGTGTGATCACAGCAGATCAAATGCTAGTCACAGTTTCTTGTTGCCTGTTTTGTCCGACCATCAGTCAAAAACCCAGATATATTCAGTTTGCAATGACAAACAGTAAAACAGGGACACTAAAGATATTGACACTTTTAAGAAGCTGTAACCAGGAAATGTTTGAAACTATTAATCATTTATCAAGATAGTTGGTGATGGGTTTTTTTGTTGTTGATCAACTAATGGTTTTGACTCTAGACATATGGCTTCAGACCCCTTGACTTTTTGCACACTTTGTTGTGGCGTAGATTCAGTTGTCAATGGATAAAATTGCCGTTTTCCGCTCACCGATTCACACACTAACCCTGGATGACAACGTGAACCGTCGCCCCAGGTCTCAGGTCGTGTGGACTCTGGAGCAGGTTTTCTTCTCAGTATTTGGCTGCATTCATCCTTCCCTCAGTTCTGACCAGTCTCCCTGTGCCTGCTGTTGAGAAGCCGCCGCGTCCACAGCACGATGCTGCCACCACCATGCTCCACCGTAGGGATGGTGTTAGCCAGGTGACGAGCAGCGCCTGGTGTTCACCAGACATAGAGTTTGGAGCCCAAAGGGTTCAGTTTTTGTCTCATCAGACCAGAGAATCTTTTTCCTCAGGCTCTCAGAGTCCTTTAAATGCCCTTTGGCAAACTCAAGGCAGGCTATTATGCGCCTTTTACTTAAAGTGGTGTCCACCGAGCCACTTTACCATAAAAGCCTGATTGATGGAGTGCCGCTGAGATTCCAGCAGGTTCTCCCATCGATGCAGAGGATTTCTGAAGTTCTTTTACACTGGCCGTTGGGTTCAAGGTCACCTCCCTGACCAGGGCTGTTTTTTTTTTTGTTTTTTTCCCCCGTATACTCAGTTTGGTCGGACGGCCAACTCTAGGAAGAGTCCTGTTGGTTCCATTTCGCAATTACTGAGGCCACAGTGCTCCCGGGAACACTCAAAGCTTTACCAAATGGTTTTATAATGGCTTTCTAACACTTACCGAGGATACCATTATCTCTGATGTCCATCGCAATTAAGCATCCATAATCTGGTGAGAAATAATCACAGGAAGAGGAATCTCTTTATAACTCCAGAAAGTGCCGGAGAATCATCACATTTTTAAGTTTTCTTCAGTATCAGAGTAACTCGTTGGTAGCACATCCATGGGTCCATTACAAACAGGAACCGCTAAAAGCTAATTCCGCACATTAGTGGTGGCAATTTGACAAAATATAACTGGAGCTGAAATCTGTTGTATCACGCAGAGAGATGTTTCTGTTATTTAGCCTACATGCCTACCTACACCTGTACGTATAAGTCAATACAGTTGAGAAAATATGTTTTTATTCGATGGATTTTTATCAAAAATCAGAACTGACCTGAAAACCTACAGTGCTGCTGCTCCCAAATGTTTGGAGCTATTCTCTGTCCCCGTGATCTGCCATAGCCGCGCAAAAGCCTGGCTCGGCAGAGTCGACGGAGTTCATGCAACACTTTCTCCGTCTTTACACCTCTGGTAACATCAGAGGCCAATTCCTGCGTCGCTTCAGAGGTCCACTTTTTGTGCGGTAGTCATGTTTGTAGACACACACACACACACACAAACACACACACACACACACACACACACAGCAATTTAAGAAAAAAAAAAAGGCTGTGAATCCATCAGCATTTAGTGGTGAGTGTTCAAGGCAGTTATCATGCCAACTTTGAAAACAATCAAATTGGAAATTGTGTGGTCAGACAAATTGTTTCACCTGTGACAACAGCTTAAAATAATTTCTTTAGTTGGTTGTCTTGCAGGCTGAAATCTAATTTCCTCTGTGCCTCAAAGCCTCAAAGCCTTTGCTACACTAATCCAGCAAACGGGGCAAGCTTTCCTGAGGTGTGTTTGTGTGAATGGGTAATAGACAACGTGATAGAAAGCGAGACGAGGGAGAAAGGGGGAGGATTTCGCGTTTGTGCGGCAAGGATAGAGGTACTTGTATCAAAAGTCAGTCTCTTGAAAGGTCAAGATGTACTGTATTGATGGTTTGTACCTGTGCACCTGCATTTCTGTGTGTGTGTGTTTGTGAGATGAAGTGGATTTATCTTCAAATGCCAAGCCCCCCAGCCCATATTTGATCTTGATGGTGACACACACACCGACATCAATAGATGAAATGCAGTGCTGTGCTGGTATTAATAATGAATCATTTTTACATTATTAAAGCAGCTCCTTATTAAGGCTGAAGATCGGATCGAGCAGAGCCCTGCAGAGCCCGGGAAGTTCTTCGCCATGATACAGCCCATCGTGGCCTTTGCCGGGAACCTGTATCTGCAGTGCATTCGGAAAGTATGCAGCCAGAAAGTTTTCAGGTTTTCACATTACGTTGTGTTGCAGCTTTGTCCTTTAAATTCACTTCCTCCCTCGTCATTCTTTACTCAATACCCCATAATGACGAAGCGAAAAACAGATTTTTAGAAAAGTTTTGCTAATTTATTAACTTTATTAAAAAGGATGTCTGAATACACATTCACATATGTATTCAGACCCTTTACTCAGTACTTAGCTGACACACCTTTGGCAGCGATTACAGCCTTTGAAAGATTGCTCAGGTGCCTCCCATTTTTCTTAATTATCTATGAGATGTTTCTACACCTTGATTGGAGTCCACCTGTGGTAAATTCAGTTGATTGGAGATGCTCTGGAAAGACACACACACCCGTCAATATAAGGTCTCACACACCAGAGCAAAAACCAAGCCACGAGGTTGAAGGAGCTGCCTACAGAGCTCAGGGACTGGACTGTGTTGAGGCACAGATCTGGGGGAAGGCTACCAAAAATTTCTGCTGCACTGAATGTTCCCAAGAGCACAGTGGCCTCCATAATTCTTAAATGGAAAAAGTTTGGAACCCACCAGGACTCTTCCTAGAACTGGCCACCTGGCCAAACTGAGCAATCAGGTGGAGAAGGGCCTTGGTAAGAGAGGTGACCAAGAACCTGATGGTCACTCTTGCTGAGATCCAGAGATCCTGTGAGGAGATGGGGGGGGGGGGACTTCTAGAAGGACAACCATCAGTGAAAGACATGCTTGGAGTTTACAAAAAAGCCCCTAAATGACTCTCTGACTGTGAGAAACAAGATTCTCAGGTCTGAAGAAACCAAAATTGAACTGTCTGGCCTCAATTCTAAGCGTCTGGAGGAAAACCAGGCACCGCTCATCACCTGCCCAGTATCATCACAACAGTGAAGCCTGATGTTGGCATCATCTTGCGGTCGGGGTGTTTTTCGGTTGAGGGGAAAGCTGAACAGAGCAGAGTACAGAAATATCCTCAAGGAAAACCTGGTCCAGAGCGCTTAGGACCTCCAGGAAGGGTTACCCTCCAACAGGACAACGGCCCTGAAACCACAGCCGAGACAATGTAGGAGTGGCTTAGAAACAACTCCCTAACCTGAACCCAATCTAACACCTCTGGAGAGACCTGAAAATTGCTGTCCACCGATTGGTCCCCCATCCTACCTGACAGAGCTTGACAGGATCTGCAGTGAAGACTGTGCAAAGCTTTTCGCATCACACCCAAGAAGACTTGAGGCCGTAATCGCTGCCAAAGGTGCTTCAACTAAGTACTGAGTAAAGGGTCTGAATACATATGTCAATATTGCAGTTTTTCCTTTTTAATAAACTTGGAAAAATTTCTAAAAATTTGTGTTCACTTTTTCATAATGGGGTATTGAATTTAGACTTGGGGGGGGGTGAATTTAAACGATCTTAGCATAAGGCTGCAACATAAGAAAATGCGAAGGCTTCTGAACCGTAGTGTGGTGTATTTTCCCCCCCCCCCCCCGGTATTAAACCGCGTCCATGTTGGTACTGGGGGGGAAAAAGGTTCATCTCCAACTGACGGCCGGTCTGACCCAACACAAACACATCTCTCTGTGTTAAAGCGCAACCATGCGTTGAGTAACATTTGTCATGTTTACGCATTCTGAAACTTGAACAAACACCTTTTATTAAATCAGCTATTCGCACATATACACACAAATTAGCAGCAACATAATTTCAACCAAGCGAAATCCATGTTATCAAAGCTCAACCTCTCCCCCACAGAGATAGTAACCAGGCAACAGCAATGTGATGATCTAATGACCGAAATTGATCATTTCCACCAATTAAAAAAACTGGTAAACACTGCAGAGGTGCAGCTCGTGCTATCCATGAGCTGCAGAGTATTTTTATTTTATTTTTACTTTTTTTTTTTGTGGGTGCAGTTGATAACAGCTGCTTGTAATGCTGCTCTTTCGGTCCTACATAAAAAAAAAAAAATCAAAATGGCTGCAGCATGCACACCGGATGTATGAAAGAAAGATTTGTACTGGCTACATGAAACATTTGGATCCGTGCATGACAAGTGTTACGCGTTGCAGACACCCGTTGGGCCAATCAACACCAGGACTAAATGCCAGCATATTTCATTGAAACAGGACCGGTGACGTAACACTTAAATAAGCCTGCGATTTTGATCTTAAATTGACCTTTACTTCGACCGCCACACCAAATCAGTGTAGTGGATGAATGGATGTATTGGTTCAAATTTAAATAATAGCGTGTGACCTAAGATTAAAAATTTACCTTTTACTTCGCAACACCCCCCGTTAGGCCAGGCTGTGGCTGAATGGCTGGATGAGAGAAGCAGGGTTTGGTGTAATATAGCTGCTGTACCACAGAGTGAAGATCATCCCACTGAGCTTTTTATTTTTTTATTTTATTTTTTTTTCCTTCTAAATAAGAGAAGAGACACATGAAATATTGGCTGAAATTTTACATTTGAAAAGTGCAAGGAGCGCTGACATTGATAAAACAAGCTTCTTTCATAAGCTTTTGTTCCCTGCCATCATCTTTTCAATTTTACGCACACACACACACACACACACACACACACACACACACACACACACACACACACACACACACATGGTGAAGACTAGACAGATACAGTACACACTCCTAAATGTCACTTTCAAGTACTCATCTCCTGCTCACTTTAACATTTTGCTGTGATTATGGTAAAAAAGCTTTCCCCGGCGCTGCTGTTGCTCTCTCCTCGAGTGCCACCCATCACATCTGTGACAAAGATCATTTGAGCTGAACCGTGGTTTTTTTGGGGGGGAGGGGGGGTTGTAGGAAAGAAAAGAAAATGGAGGAGCGGAAATGCGAATGATGTGAAAAGGATAGGGAGACAGACGGAGCATGTGAAGAGCCAAATTAAGTAGAAGCACAGTTTGGGGGGGGGGTTTAAAGAAATGGGGGTGCAGAAGATTGTTGTTCCACGCTGAGTGCAGCGACAGCAGGATGTGGAGGTGGTTGGAGGTTGATAGGAGGGGTAGAGGGCCGTGTAAAGTAGCTGCTGTCGCTCACACAGCATGCTCCAAGCCTTTCCTCACCCTGCCTCCCCCCTTCCTTCCCTCTTTCTCACCCCACTCATCCATTTTATCCTCAATCAACCTGTGCCAGGCTGCAGCCGCCCCCACACTGTGTCCCTCTCCAGTTCCTCATCCTTACCTATATCTCCCTTGTTTCCCTCATCTTCACATCCCCCCTCTTTGCAGTCCTCCTGCACACTCGATCACCCATTTTAGGTCCCTGCTCATCTCTGCCCTACTCTGCCCTCCCTCCATCTTGCCTTGGCTCCTTTTCTGCTCATTTTCCCCAGCCCCCCTCTATTTCTCCATTTCTTTTCCTCTCCGCTCTGCTCTCAGCCGTGTAGCTGTGCAGCCCTGAAGCAGTCTTTGTTTGACTTTTTCCTTTTTTTCCGAATACTGCAGGGGGCTCTTTCTGCCAAAAGCCTCAGAAATTAATGTTGCACCTTACAGACTATAGTACATTTCCCTTTTCTTTTTGACATCACACTGCATGCTCGATTAATAATCTTTAGGAAAATACCGCACAGATGTACTGCATGGTTATACACTGTTGAATTGAACTGGACCTGAGCAGCACTGGTGTCATCTTGAATAACACCCTCGGCTTTGTTTCTCCCTGTAGTTTAGTTGTACTGTGAAATGCCAACAGACAGCTTCTCTGAATTTTATTTACTGTAGAAACTCCTGGTCGGGGTTTTTAAAACTAATCCACTCAAATGTAATTACCTCAAAACACTTGGACGTGGACGGTAGCCGTAATTCGTTCTAAAAAAGAATCATCTGCACTGATCCTGCTGAAGCGAAGCCAGAAGACTGACTCTCACCGCTAGGATACGCTAAAAAAAGAACTAGAAATGGTCACACCAGTGTCACAAGTCATTTCTGGTGGTATATTAAGGGACTATCCCAGCAATCTAGTCTTGCGCCTCCAGAAGGTTGGGGGACTCACATGAGACCAATTGAAAGAAAGAAGCTGCGGCTGAGTTGTCCTGACTTTAAGGGCAGGGTTATACTAGAAAACAAGTGGTTTGTACGAAGTTTTGTTCGACCACGTGGGAGGTCAAATGGGTTCATTGTGTTCCGGACGGCCACGGTCAAAGCTGGGACCACATTTCTGCATGCGCGCGGAAGAAACCCTCACTTCGAGAGGATGCTTTTCCGCTGTGCGCTCCTATCACGTGCATGTGCCTGGTTTCTGTGTGCCTGGGTTTTGAGACTAATTTAGCACCGTAGTTGGTACTGACGAGTCGTTCCCATCAACGTCATTTTCAGTCGTCATGAAAGCTCGTGTTTGCTAGAAGCAGTTAACATCGCTTGCGTTGACTGAGGGAATACAGCAGTTTAAGAGTTGTCATTTTCTTCAACTTATCAGCACTTTTTTCCATCTATTTTTTTTTTTTCACTCTGGCAGAAAAGCTTTGATTGGCTCAAGGAAACGGACGACAATGAGAATCACACACCTGACTCAGGTGAATTGCTGAAAAAACCCGAGATGTGGGCAGCAATTCACAGGTCTGGAACCAAGCTAACAGGGGACATACAACTGTATTCACGGTCCGAGATCTTCTCCCTGTGACTCGTCATCTTGACATGCAAACTCTGTGGGAAACCTCTTGTGACGGTTTGGGTCTGCGTTTCTTGGTTGAAGTAGCTTGGAGAGCGCAGAAAAGACGACAGTCAGAAAAACGCACAGCCA
The DNA here is from genome assembly GCF_016859285.1 of Xiphias gladius. NCBI lineage: Eukaryota > Metazoa > Chordata > Actinopteri > Istiophoriformes > Xiphiidae > Xiphias > Xiphias gladius. The sequence goes on along the minus strand of NC_053415.1, from coordinate 25,906,850 downwards.
CGCTGGCACCGGCATGTCCGCAGTGCTCGTCGGTTGTTTCCAACATTCACATCAGCCTCACCAAGCCCGGTCGTACGGCTGCTCTCGCCATACATGAATAGATCGGAGACCACATGTAACCCACGCTTGACCTTACACTTGGGTTGAGAGGCAAAAGGTAACAGGAGGTCAGCTGTAAGCGTCCGTCCGTTGTACGTTGCACCGCCCAACCACCGCAGAAACCTACCCAGGGACTAACGCAGATCAGCTGCATACTACAAGCAACAAGCTAACTTTGACATTCAGAAAGGCAGCATTACTCTGTTCAGTGCTGCTTTGTGCAGGTGGTTTATCTTTCTAAAAAAGGAAAATGACTTTTTTAAGTGGGAGCAAACGAGTTCCCAGGTACTTTCAACGTACAATACAAAACACAACGTCCCGCCCCTGCTGTTGAAATGACTTTGCAGGTCCATTCCTTTCACCTTCTGTCTTTGTTGATCTGCAGCTCAGATATTCTGTGTTTAATTGATTTAACTAGCTTCACTTGCTGATCCCTCTCTCTCAGGTGGAGACAAATAGGGAAAATATACTCTTTCAAAATTACCGCTTTAGAGATATAAACGTGCCTTTGTGTCTGTCCGCAGGTAAAGGAGATCTGATTGGCTCCGACTCCCTGACAAAGGAGCAGGTGATCAAGACCAACGCCAACGTCAAGGCCCTGACATACTGCGACCTGCAGTATATCAGCCTGAAGGGACTCCGCGAGGTCCTCCGACTCTACCCCGAATACGCCCAGAAGTTCATCAGCGAGATACAACACGACCTCACGTACAACCTGCGAGAGGGCCACGGGGCTGATGTGAGTTTGCGTGTTCTCTCAAACTGCCCCTTAAGGGACAAGTAAAAGGTTTTGGATTGAAATGAATTGGTAGCAGATTGGACTGCCCCCTTGTGGCCATCGGGCAGGTAGCCAGAGGCCAATGGGTTCGTTGGATTTTCCCAAAGTTTGTGTCAGAGCAACTCGAGAGGAAATTGAAAGGCAGAAGCAACATTCTGCCTTGACCTCATCCCAAATGGAGGACTAGGAGAGACTATGAGGAGCTTTGTGACTGTATCAAAAACCCCTGTTGTTTGAAGAGGTGTTTCGAGGCTGTTGTGGCTGGGGGTGAGGACTGTGTCGACACAAATGGTCCAGTAAGCTGTCAAAGGAAAGGTATTTAGTTGGCATCAGGACTATAGATAGGTTTGTGTTTATAAAATGCACATAGGCGCAGATCACACAACCCACCAGATCAGTCACACCACTCCCTCTGCAGCCTTGAAAGTGCAAATTGAACATGAAATTTTATGTGGTGCTAATGTGCGGCCTGAGGAGACACTCACCATAAGAGGGTTCTCGTGGATAAAAGCTATTCCTGACCTTTCCATCATTGCTTTAAAATGCACACACGGATCTGTGCACACATCGCAATTTGACAGACCTAGCACTGAAGTGCTTTTTTACACAAATGCGACGCCTGCACCTTCGGCTGGTGCCGCAGCTGCAGAGGGAGCAGAGCACAGGGACAAGAATAGCTCAGTGCTGCTGTTTGAAGCTGTCCTATTGCTAAAAATAGAGCAGGGGGGAAGCACGGGTTCTCCCTGACTGGCTGTGTCCCCCGCAGCTGCTGCTAAGATTGGATCCTGCTCGATATAAATAGCCCAGCCAGCCAAGAAGGGGGGGGGGGCTTTGGCTATCTCGTTTTCTTTTCTGCTCTTCCTCACATACCTCCTCTCCCACTGCAGTGCCGTTTGTTTCTCTAGGGCACAGCACACTTACCGCAGAGTGTGAGTGGTGTGCAAATGTGCCAGCGTGCATCTGTAGCAGTATTTAGGGGAAGCACGACTCCACATGCTCGAGCTCCTGCCCATATCTCAGGTCTGGGCTGCAGATGTCCATCCCGGTTATGTATGCACGACCCCTCTGGTACCACTTACCCAGGAGAGTGTGTTTGCATGAAAGGCGAGACTAGAATAGAGAAGAATAAAGCCTGTAGATGTCTAGCACCTCCTTGCTCAGTAAACAAATACTTCAAGAGGCAGTCTCCAAGGATGAATGATGATGTTCATAGCAACAAACAGCAGGCATGTTGGCAGGTGTAGGCTTAATGAAAAATACAAAAAAAAAGGATGCTATGGAGGAAGAGGGACAGAAGGAATTGAAAAATCGGGGCGCCAAATGTGGGAAAAGGTTCCCTAAGCAAGGAAGATGAGAAAAGCAAAAGATCCATCGTCCAAGCGACGGTTCCATTTTCAGTGTCCCTCCCTGCTGATTTGCAGGGCGCGGACTGACTCTCATGACCCTGGAGCCTTGGGCAAAACAATCCAATGTGCAAGAGCGACCGGTCGACCTGGTGCACTGAGCTGTGCTACAGAAGGAGGGGGGTGTTACAGCATGTTTTGTACCACGTGGGCTCGTGTTTTTTTTTTTCTCTCTTTTAAATCTCTGCGCCAGAAACACGACGCGGAGAACAACATATTGCCTGCACCTGCACATACCAAACAAACGCACATGCATGCACATGCAGAGACGAACTCACGCACGCACGCAGCCACTTGCGCGCGTGCCCGCACACACAGCCCGACTCGATCACGCACAAACGCTCGATGCAAACTTCACTACGCCCACGCGCTCACACACACAGACGGGCGCACACCGACACGAGGCAAGTGCACGCTTATCACCCCCCCACCCCCCCCGGTCGCTGAGCGTTCCTTGCTTTCCTCCGGAGCCGGAGCTAATATTAGAACAAGAGGGCTAAAAATACATTACAGTGGCACGGGGGGGGGGTTGGCTGCGAGGAGGGCGGTGGGGGAGGAGGAGGAGAAAAAAGAAAAGGAGAGAGAGAATGCTGAGCAGGCAGGGAGGGAGAGAAAAGAGAGAGACTTGATTGAAGGGAGAGGAGAGAGCAGGGGGAAAGCGGAGGGGCGTTGGCTTGTCTGCATGATGAGATATGAAATACAGTCATTACTCACTGCACCACTCACTCTATTAGGGGACGAGGGATGTTGTTATTTTGAGGCCAGTATGGGAGGATGGCGGTGTGCATGGATACTGTAGTCACTGTAAAGTAGATGGCATTTGTTTGAATGTGTAGGTAAAGTCAGACCAAAGCACAGAGGAGACCATAATGCACGTTATAATGCTGGCGGTAAAATGGTGAATACGTATACCACAGTAGTTACAGGAACAAATGAAAATCATTTAAATAATAATCCGAAAATATTACAGCCACTTTTGTGGCTAATCAAAAATACATTGTGAGGTGGGCTTCTAAAATCCTGGCTCTATCCTATTAAGTTTGTGTCACACCAGCACCACCCACTCACAGCAAACATCCGAGCCCCATCTGCCACGATAAACTGAGATTTTCCTGCCTGCTCTCCTTTTTCTCAATAGCGTGCGTTCCGTTGCCTGCTCGGTGCTAAGACCTTCAACTTGCACATTTTTCTCGTCTGATCGCAGACAAAGTCCCGTTTTGTTGAGCCAGTCGTTTTCTGGAAGTCCCAGCGACCCGGCGTTCACATCGAGGACTGCCTAAATTATTCAATCCGCAAGCCGGGACATGGCTGACGGGGACCTGGTCGGGAGAGTGTGACTGCCGGGGGGATTTGTATGTGTGCCTGCGTGTCTCTGCTTAAGAGAAAGTGATGGGGAAAAGTCAAATGCAGCAGTCTGTATCAAATGTACCACGACAGGCTTCTCTGTTACAGTCTGGCGAAGACGGAGGCAAAACAATATTCACCCAGAAGAAAAAATGAAATAATCGGAATTAAAGTCGTCATTAGAAGCCTCTCCATTTCGCTTTCTAACGTTTTCTCATCTGACTAAATCCCTCGAGGCTGACGGGAAAAGCTTGAAACATGGCCCAGACTCTTAAAGCCCTTATGAGTAGTTGCTCGTATTGTCAGCTTCGTATTTTAAAGTCACAACTGTAAAACACCTTTGCCAGCTCCTCTCGCATTTATTTATGGGTGAGTGATAAATCACTCGGGGTTAATAGGTTGATAGACACACACACACAAAAGAAAACAAATCTGATAAAATAAAGGATTTAAAAAAAAAAAAAAAAAAAAAAAAAACCCCATGAGCTGAGATGAGGTAAAAACAGTCTCATCCAGCCAATATTTCATTTGGACAAACATCTTGAACAGGGGGCCAGCACTGAGCTCTTTGCCATGCAGAGGTCTGAAATCTGGCACTAATAATGACACGAAGGAGGAAATGAAAAATTGGGATGTTGGATTGTTCTGTGAGTATTTGAAACCGCCGACACAAAGATCTGATCACCCGGGAACAAAATGCGCTCGATATCATCTCTACACTCGAGTACATCCACAACTGCTGGCGGCCAAAGTGAAGGCAAACTACGAAAGAACAGGGGGCTCAGAAACCTTTAGAAAAAAAAAAAAAAAGAATAGAAATTAACTAGATGATTCATCCATGAAGCTTAAGCGTCTGGAAGAGACGTGTCTCCTCACATCCTCTGAGTGTGTTGAACTGAAGGGATGCGAGTGCACTAGGCCACGTCAATCATTTAATGTTCACCGGTAGAGAGAGGGACGAGACCCGGTGTTGGTCTGCCACCCACTGGTGCAGCTGCCTCACTGCACTCTCATTACCACCACTGCGCTCGAGCCCCACCTCTCCACTGCTGTCAGGTCCCACTCACACTGGGGTCGCTCTCTCCTTCCCTCAGGCGGACTGGGAGAGTAACGGCGGCCTGGTGAAGAAGCTGCCCTCGATCCGCGAGGACGAGGAGGGCGACGAGGAGCAGAGCTCGGTGTCCCGCGCCCCTCGCTCCCCGCTGCGTCTCAGCAGGGGGCTCAACTCGCCCCTGCGCTCCCCTCTGCTGCCGCCCCGGCCGTTCCGCGCTCCCTCCGAGCACTCGCGCCCCACCACCCTGCAGATACCGGTGGTCAGCTTCAGCAGCGCGCCGCCGGAGCTCAGCCCCAGGTAACGCGCACAGACACACACACGGGTCACTTGGAAAGAGAAGGTAGAGGAACCGCTGCGCTGGATGCAGCTTGGCGCAGCAGCGCTGGTGTCTGGCTGCCATGGCAACCATGCCCCGGTGGATGGCATGGGGCCGCTGTTGGAAGGTGTGCAGGTTTTCACACTCTACGATGATGTGTGTGTGAGATTAATAACACCCTGTCTAACGCAGTGGTGAGTGAACACAAGCTGCTGACCGAGGGGGCTTTAAATGTCTGGGACGCAACTGTAACCAGCGCCCGCCAAGTTTTTCCCTCCTCCTCTGAGGCGCACAGTCCTCCCCTGTGCCCCCCTCTCTTACCTCCCATCCCTCCTCTCTGCACAGATTCGTGGACGGCATCGAAACCGAGAGCAACTCCACCTCATCGCAGAAGTTTGAGTTCAGCCCCGGCCCGTCGCCCGCGCCACCGCCCTCCCCGTCCCCAGGTAACGCACAGCGGCACGCGCAGAGCAGCATCTGAGCCTCTGTCTCGGGAAGAGGGAGGCTTTCATTTTTGTTGTTGTTGTTCCCAGGGACTGATGTTCCTGCCTGTTTGTTTGTGTTGGCTGCAGGGAGCCGGGAGCACTCCGAGATCCGGCACAGCGTGTCGAAGTTGACTGAGGAGGTGAGCAGCGCTGAGTTGATGTTGTTGATACGTGATGACGATGATGATGCATGTTTACACACCTGCCACGAGGCTCTAATTATTACCTGCGAGTAAGAGGTTTGTTTGGGCAATGGGCTCGGAAGAAAAGACGTCATTTATCAAGCACTTTTCATTCCGCTCATGACTCCCGAGCCACGTGGATTATACAGTGAGCAAAGCCCCCCCCCGATAGTTTTACGGTTCAGTCTTCAATTACTGGAGTCATGTTTCTGCCTAAAAACATTGCTGCTTATGCACATTCCACCCATTCTTCTGCAAATTCAGTACAGTGCATAAAATATTAAGGCAGAGGTGGAAAGAGGACATTCATTCAAGCCCTGTACTTAAGCGCAGTTTTGGCCTACTCGTATTTCCATTTGATGCCACTTTATACGTATTGTACTTTTCACTTCGCTGCGTTCATCTGACAGCTGTAGTTAGTAGCGGCGGCATTTCCCAACCTGTGACCTCCCACAAACACGGCCGTGTCTTCGCGGGGCCGCTTGTCACATCTCGGATTTTTACGGGTTCCACCAAACAGACATTTCCCCTCCAGACGTCTCAGGTGGTTTCATTTAAAACTGCTTTTTAAAGGTTAAATTATGCAATTTTAAAAAAAGAAAAAAGAAAAGGTTATAGAAAAGTGAAATTTCTGTGGCATTTAGTATTTTCCGAATATTGTTAATATTACTTAAGTAAAAAATCTGGGCTCCTCTTCCGCCATTGTATATAGGTGAGCCCAAAAGAGATTTTTAAACCCCTGCCCCAGGTTGATCAGGTGGCCCTTTACAGGGGGCCCGACCCCCCAGGTTGGGAACCACCGGACCAAACTACCGGCTGTTTCTGAGGTGATTAAAACCAGCTCCACCTCGAGCCGCCACAACGGTGATGTGCTTCTTACACACCGATGCATCAGTCCTAACAATCCAATAACCACGTATCGTATTAAAAACACCCACACGGGCCATTTGTCCTCAGAATGAGAAACCTTAAGTATATTTTGCTGATAATACCAGTGATCTTTTACTTAGTGCAGGTAGATTTGAATGCTAGGATTTTACTTGTAATGGAGTATTTTTACTCAAGTAAGAGATCGGAGCACTTCCTCCACCACTGGGAAAATGTGATTGCTTTATAGTAACTCGGCGGTCATGAGTCTGACCCACTTGCAAGTTTGCACTGAAGTTCGCATCCGTGTACGAGGTTGTGAACGTGCCGCACAGCACGTATGTGTTCAAAATCCTGGGCGGCATCGACCACCCGGCACGACAGTGTATCATCGCCGTGTCTGTCTTGTTGCAGATCCAGCTCCACGTGCAAATTAGATTCAGTGGAAATTGAATGGATTAGAACGACAGATTTGGAGGGACTGCGCCTGCTTAGCAGAGGCACAGGCTCTTTCAGGTTTAACAGTCTAATGAATGGTGTTGCTGTCTGTGGACATTGTGTATGCAAATAAGGATCAACCTTGTCAGATATTTTTCTAAGCGTCCCTGCTAATCCCACCTCTGTGTGTGCGTGTGTGTGTGTGTGTTCACACTGTGCCTCTCGTTGTCCCACAGATGAACAGTCTCTCAAAACAAGTCTCCAAGCTCAGTCAGGAGCTGCAGGAAATGACACGCCTGCTCAAGCCCCTCCTCCAAACAGCACCGCAGCCAATCCTGATGTCCACGATGCCAAATTTAACCCCGCCTCCTAGCAGTGCCGGCCAGCTGTCCACGAGCGCCCGTCTGGCGGCGCCACACCCCGCCACGCCTTGCTCCCTCGAGAGGCCCGACACTCATTCCCTGTTGGACAGTGGAGACATAGAGGGCGTGGATTTGCCAGGATGCCTTCTCCCAACTCCTCACTCACCAAAAAGGCCTAATTCGTCTCCCTCTGCGTCGCCACAGCCCCCGTCCAGATCCCCAGGGGGCAAAATCAAGGCCCCCGTAGACTCCGACCTTCCCCCGCCCGAGGATAGTCTTCCCGAGGGATCCCCAGCCCTGCGAAGCCTCCGCACTTCCTCCAGTTACGGGATATTTTTGCCCTCGCCGCAGGACCAGCCTCCCCTGGCCTCTCACACCCCTTCACCTTCTCTCTCCTTCTCCGTGTCTCTCTCGTCCTCACCAACCCTTTCCCCCTGCCAAGGCCCCCACCCGTCCCGACCTGCCAGCTGTTCCAGCAGAGGCCTGCTCCCCCCGCCTCCCTCCCAGGACACGCCTCCTCCCCCATCCTCCCACTGCTCAGCTCCCCCATCGCTCACTTCCTCCCCTGGAGGCCATCGGCTGAGGCCTTCCCCCTCCGTCCCTCTCGCATCCCCCGCCCTCTCCCTCCATCCCTCCACCCTCTCCCTGCCCGTGTCTCTAGACTTTGTTACTGCAAGGAGAAGGCAGGGAGATACCCAGAGTCCAGCTGGGTGTAGGTCGCAGCTGCGCCACGGGCAGGCCGGACCTTTCACTTATCGCCAGGAGCTGGAGATGCAGGAGTGGGGACGACAGGTGGAGGAGGGGAGGTCCTCCACAGAGCACATCAGCTTCATCGATGAAGAGGAGCCAGCGTTATGAATGGGTTCAAACTGAGCAAAAGTGAGAGATGAGAATAACGTAGCAGAGAATGAAAGAGTTACAGAAAAAGCGGAACGACAGAGTTCAGATCAGGGAAAGTGGCAGCAGGATGATGGGAAGAGAACCGATGGGAAACAGACAGCTGCTCCATTTCACACAGAAATGCTACAAGGAGAGACAGGTAAACAGAAAGACACCTGCGAGGCCGAGACGCAGTGCCAGCTGTCAGCAAGTCAGTGTGAAGGAGTACTTTTCTACACTGGCGAACCACAGAACTACAACAGCACAAGTTGTCTTACAGTATCAACACTCGCTCCACGCAGCTACTGGGACTCAGGACCAGAGCACATCCTTTTAACCGGTTCCATTGATCTCTGGAGCCTAATATAGCTCTTTCCAGCTGGCTGAACATACAATCGTTGCTTTTTAGACTCAGTACGGACGTCTCCTCCTCTACTAAGGGCAGGTACAAACACACATATCTCAGCGGGACACACGTCTTTACCCGGGCCAGATATCCGAGCCACTGCACTGAGACTGGGAATGTAAGCCCTTGATTCAGTCCCGGTCACATCAGATCAGGTCACCTCACCCGTTGAGCCAGTTTGCTTCGTCCGCGGGATTATCGGGATGCGGTCGTGTGCCTCTGGGCTGGAGGAGATAAACCGCCCCTTCAGAGTCATACCCACGCCCATCACTCGCACAAGGCGCGAAGACGACGCTCAAACTGGTTTCAACTCCCCATGTTCTGTCCCCGTAAAAGAGGCTTGACGTGCGCAGTCTAGTCACATCTGGGCTAGTGGTCGGGTTGTGTGCCAAAGACAAAAGCGAGATTTATGGAAGAAGTGCAGAGTCACACCAGTATCATCGACAACACCAACATGTCACTGTTTATCACCATCATGACTGTTTACAACCAGCCTATCAGATTGTATAGCAAACTCCCACATCACTCCTGAGCTTTAGCCAACCAGCCATTCGTGCCTTCTCCACATAAAAGACACAGACTTCCCCAAAGTCCTTCACCTGTTAATTACAGGCAAGCATTTGGATCAAAATTTAGAATAGAAAGCCATCGCCACTTGCACCTTTTATCTAAAATTGAACTGAACTCATTTATTTATTGGGGCATGTATTTATTTATTTTTGTTAATGAAAGCGATGAGGAAATATACTGCACGTCTGGGAGATCAAACAGAAACAGGCTGGGGAGGAAGGTTTACTATTTAAACGCATTAAATGCATAACCTTCCCAATTCTTATGTAGCACACACACACACACACACACACACACACACACACACACACACACTGCATCTTGAACATGCACGTAATCGTCATCTTCATCCACAACCCCCTTTGCCATCCACCGAGCTTTATCTTGGTACGCGACAACAGCCAAACCCCGAAAACTACAGTACCCAGGCTGCATCCCTGCGGAAGTCTCGGGACTTCTGTGCATTTAGTTTTTATTTGTTTTGGTGAGGTGCTTTGTGCACCACGGTACTTGTAATATAGACAGTCAGATTTCTGGTCTCTATTTTCTGTAAGGGGAGCAGGGGAAGGGACGACCTGGACCGTTTACACACTGAAAGCGAACTCCCATCGATGTCTGTGGGTTACTCTGGGGTCGGGGGGTGGGGCGGGGGGGCTTGGGTACATAAAAGGGTTTTAAATCAAATGCATGTCACAGCTTTTTTGCATGAGGAATGTGCCTGCTTTTTGAGCTGTCGAGGGCCGAGGGCTAACGGGGTGTTGGGTTTCAGATGTATTTTATTAAAAGACTGCTGTTACATAAAAACGTTACCAGGATTACATACTGTACAACAATAAAAAAAAAAAAAAGTGTTGTTTTGTAAACCGTCAGACTCCTGTGCTGCTTTTGGGGACCCTCAGCCCCGGGTTGTGCGTCTCATGTATCAGCATCGCATCACAGTCACGGAGGATTGAATAACCGTTTCAAATGTTTAAGCAAAAATGTCAAATGCGGTTTCCGCCTCCTCGAATGTGAGGATTTGATGCTTTTCTTTGTCACACGATAGCAAACTACATAACTATGGATTTTGGACAAAACAAGACAACTGGTCTGTGGGAAATTGTAACAGGAGTCTTCCACTATTTTACAGGTCAAACGATTAATTGATTATTAGTTGGAACCCACAATTTCCTGATCCACGTAGTTCGAAAAGACATGTCCATGCTTTTTTTGTAAAATCCAAGAAAAATATTAATGCATTATTTATTGTAAATATTAAATAAATAGAAAGTTGCAGAATAGACAAATATAACAGATAAAGTTTTTTAACAAAAGGTTTTTCAATTATCACTGGGTATTAAGATTTAAGAGAAACGGATCTTTACCTCTGTGACTGGAACTCAGTGGTACATGAGAGGCCCAAACTCAGGCTATGCAACCGTTAGCTGCAATACAAACTGAATGTGAAGTGCACTGTGCTTCTGTACACTCAGTTGCCAGTTTATCAGGTACACCAAGCTAACACTGATGCTGTCTTCTCCAGCAGTCCTGCAATGGATCCGCCCTTCACGGAGGTTGTAATGTTCTGTTTGTGTTGAAACGGTTTCAGAGGAGGTGCTGATTCAACTCCATGACCATGTCGGAGGCTGCAGTTTGTGGTGCCGCTGAGCTGTATCGCACCATATGGACAGGTGTTTCTATTATTTTGTCCACCCCGTTTACACCAGTGGGGGTAGGCTAAGTAGCAAACAGCTTTGTATACTGCAGCGCAGTTCAACAGCACCACAAACTGCGTCCTCAACAATCAACCCTTCTTTAAAACCCTTTGTTTAGACGGTGGATGAGAGAACAGGAATTCCCGTGGAAACGACGGAGCAGAGAAATGAAACTTTAACCGGGATTTGATCCTTTGCTACATCTGATGGCAGAGGCTAAAGCGCAGGACTAAACACGGTTCTCTGCTTTGATTCAGACTGGTTTTTAAGGTGAAACAAAACTGTAACTCAATGGCTATTTAACTACAAGGACCCTAGAAATAAGACACAACACGGAGGAAATCCTTCTTCAGGTCTGCATATATTTTCCAACGGTAACATTCATTCTATCAGAGCTTCGGTAAGGTTTGAAATGCCAGGGAACAACACTCTAGAAACATCCTGACGGGAGAAGAAATTATATGATAGAGGGATGAAACACAATGTAGCTCTTGATTCTGCTGCTGTGGCTGCACGTAGTGCTTTTACCCTCCAGGGGCCAGTCTCAAATTGTTCTTCCTTTATTCCTTGCATCTACTCTGTCCTCACTCACGTCTCAAAACACATCAGAGGAAAGAAACCCAGAAGCTTGGGAATTCGTCCCTTTTGACATACACAAAAGAGGGGCTGCAGAGAATTAGGAAACAGCAACAGACATTAAGTCTTGTTCATGAGAGGTGTGCGGATACGTGCATCGTCTCATCTCTGGCGTTCTGTGAACCCATTGCCTGTTGAGTAACTGGGCAGGTCAGCGTTAGTGCTATCGACTCTGGAACTAAATTTCCCATTGGGATTATAAGGAGAGTGGAAAAAAGTGAAGGGCTCCAGTGCACGCAGAACCTCAAAGGTGAAGAAAAAAAAAAAGGAAGAAAATCGGGGGAATTACATTTCCTTTCCTTATTCACCTCTACAAACCATGTTCAAAGTCAGATACATACTTGAATCAGACTGCAATGGATTCACCATACTGTGCTGAGAATCATGGTTCAGCGAGAGTGAATGAAAACAAACAGAGGGTCAGGGAAAATAAAAATCCAAAAATATATATTTATGTTTATATTTATATATATTTATATATTTACGAGGTATGTATCCACAAAAAAAGAAAACACCCAAAATTTCAAAATAGGCAGTCTATGTTTCTCCAAATGTGTCCTTACTTGCGATGCCTTAAGGAAACATTAATATTAATAGTAATATTAGTTAAAAATTAAAAAAATAAAACTGGGAAGCTCTGCTCTCCAACAGCCGTGCTCTCGTGTCAAACCTCGTAGTCCGGTCCTCTGAGACCACGATCGGGAGTCCAAAAAGCACCAAGGCGGCGCTGGTGTCTGGCTGCTGTGCTCCAAAGAACGAGGCCAAGAGAGAAAAAAAAAAAAAAAAAAATTTGCAAATCTTAAATCACAAAGTCACAAACGGAAAAATTTCACTTTGTCCTTGAAGGAAGAAAAAAAAAAAAAAAAAGAAAAACAAGTAACAAGTGAAACCCTCCAAATCGTTGATTTCCCCAACAACCACGGTCTCAGAGTCTCCAAGTAAGATCTGGAGTGAGCAAAACTTTTGAGGCGGTGCTATTGGGCGGTGGGTGAGAGGTGCAGGGAGGCCGGCCACAGGTCCAAAAAAGGTGTCTTTGTGCAACAAAACAAGCCTCAAGATTAAACAAAACAAAAGAACCAATGGCAAGTGTCCCTCCCGACGATTGTTAGTTAAGCTGGCAGTAGAGGATCTCTCCCCGCTGTAGTCATGCTAGGTACTGCTGCATCGCCGTCTTCGCCCTGAGAGACACACACACAGTCAGTCAGCCCTGCTCAGCAATTTAGCAGGTGTCTAATGAGAATGTTCTGTGTTGTATGATTATCTGTTCTGGCCCACCTGTCACTGAGGTTGGGGTCAGAGGCCTGGCTGAGTTTGTGTAGGATGTCCACGAAGCCCATCTCCCTCAGCTTGTCCTGACGCTCCTGAGAACCTGGTGTCACATGAAAAAGCAGAGAGGGAAACGACATCATTTCAGCCGTGCGCCTCCCTGAAATGAACCAAGGCCAGGTGGTCAGAGTTCCAAAAAAAAATGCCATAAACCGCTTTGTAATTTCTTTAGATGTTTAATGCATCATAATCTAAGCGTTCTGTAGAAAACAGAGTCCACTTTTCGTCTAAAAGATGTATCTCTCATCTTCGTCCAGAGCAGGGGCCACGTGATCTCATGTACTGCAGAGGCAAGAGCAAGGGGTTGATCTGGGAACTGAGCGGACAGTGAAGTGGCAAGGTTTGGAGGAGGAGGTTCTCTCTCTCAAAGTGTGTTCGCATCATCGCAGAAAACCGCCTCCCCCTTCACTGCATACGCGGTGTGGTGCAGAGGTCCGCGAGGCGCCGAGAAAAGCGGGACTGCACACAAAGTTCAACCGGAGTGGTAAATGCTGCAGAGCTGAAGCGATTAGCCGACTGATCGATCAACACAACCGCAACATATTTATACTGATACAGAAAACTTAACTAGATGCCTGTGGATTTTGGACTTTTTGTCAGAAAACGAGGCATTTGAAGACCTAACCTTGCAAAGCTGTGACTGGCATTTTTTCACAATTTTTTTTACATTTCACTGACCAAACAATTAATAGAAAATACAATCTTCAGATTAATCCGTAATTGAAATGATCGTCATTTGCAGCCCTAAAATACTGCACCAAGCAAGACGGATCGCACAGTGCCGGAACCTTGCTTTCACTGTAATGTGAATATGCCTTCAGACCTACAACACTTGAAATGACAGAACTTCAGCTTTCCTCACATCCTCCTCCTCTTCTCTCTGAGCCCAGCCCCTCTCTTTAATCCTACTCTCAGTTGCGTAGTGTGGCCCTTACCGTCCTCCTCATTCCAGATAAGGTTTGAGATGCAGAAGGTGGCAGCGAGCTGCAGTTTCACATTTGAATGCCCCTGTGGGAACAAGCGAAAGTCAGAAAAATTACAAGGGCGGAAAAGCAGAAAAAAACAAAAAACAAAACACAGGTCACATAGCCTCAATTAAAATGTTAATAGTTAATAGTGTAGTCGTCAGTTGGTACAAAATATTACTGCAACAACAACGACAACAACAAACATTTGATCTGATAAACAGAACAAGGGTGAACCACAGTAGATGTTTTCATACACACTACCATGTAGTATTTGATTTTCTGGAGCATGTCGTCATTGGTCATAATGAGCTCCTTGGCTGTGTTGCCGTCTGCGATGTTGGCCAGGATGCACAGCGTCTGACGGATGAGGAGAGTTGTGTTAGATCAGTGCCGATATTTCAACCTTTTGTTTTTTTGTGATTCGGGGGGGAGCCAACTGATTCTCCCTGGTGGACTCCCAGTTCTACAAATGCCACGACAACACTGGACGTGCCCAAGTGAGTAAAGACTGACCCCAAGCGGACAGCCTGTAATCATGTAATGTTGAAACTAGTCTGCAATGCAGGTTTTTCATGCAGCTGTAGGTTGAACTCTGTAAGGAAACCATTAGTAAGCATGAAGCAGAGCGAGAGCTCACCTGTTCTTTGACCTCTATACTGTGCTCTGCTTCCAGGATGAGGGTCACTGCCTGCATGATCTGCTTCCCATGAGAACTCATGATCTGGTCGATGTGCTGAAAACATGACAGGCAAGAGTGGAGGGAGAGCAGGAGAGAATCAGTATGCGAAATTATGCAAATTCAGCACATGCCGGGTCACGTGTATTAATATCTACAGAGTAGGTAAGAAAGTTTGGAGCATTCGAGGTCGGCGCGAAGGTCAGTTACTGTGACATGCCATAAGAGCCCTCAGGGGAATCTCTGACCGCAGCAATGAACAGAACATTTGAAGAAGCAAACTACAAACCAAGACAGTCTACACTCTGTGGCCACTTTATTAGGTACACCTGTACAGTCCAATGCAATCCAATACAACAGCTCTGCCATAACTTCGACTATTATGAAGATTATAAATTTGCTGTTGTTGGTGAAAGGTGATCATTCTATTTTATCTTTATTATTAAGGTTGTACTGGAAAGGTTTTCTACTGTTAGGCCCCCTCGTATGTAAATGTGGTGGACAAACTATTAGAAGCACCTCACAATATAATGCAGTCCTGTACAACCACTATGTAGAATTATCACTTTTCTGACAGTGTTAACAAAGATAAAAAAAATTGAAAACTGAAAATGTACATGTCTGTAAAAGCGGCATGGCAGAGCTGTTGTATTGGATGGCGTCAGATTGTACAGGTTTACCTAAAAAAGGGGCCAGTGAGTGTGTAGACGTGTTATGGCACTGAATCACCAAAGAGAGTGATGCTTTGCTCCTGCCGCTTTGCTCCTGCAGGTGTTTTCTTTGCAGTCACTCAAAATGTTTTCATGAACTGGATTTGGACAATACCACTGGTCATGTCACTGACTACATTCTGTGTAGTGTTCACTGTGGTAAACAGAAAAAAAAAAAAAAAACAAGGCTTTTACTTGCTTTAATTCTCGCTTTCTTTATCATGCTTGAGTGTCTCACCGGGCGTGTTGAAAGCAGATTGCGCAGCAAACCGAGAGTCTTCATCAGCACATTGGTGTCGGGGTCTGATAGCAGACGGAACAACTGTTCTGTACCCAAACACCGAACAATCTCCACCTTCACCTTCTGATCTGCCTGGAACGCCATGTTCTTAACACACAAAAGTTTTGTACTGAAATGATCATGGACAAAATTATTTGATGGATTTGTTTTAACCAACGATCATCAAAAACACAACTGAATACGTACTACTTTAAACATGACAGTGGTTAGTGAGTGTTTAACATTGCAGATGGAGAAAAAGAACAAGAAAAATATGTATGTAAACATATTATACGTAAACATTCACAGCCACTGAAACCAAGTTTCAAATTCAATGAACTTTCCAGGATTTTGGTGGTCATATAAAGCCTACAAGTAGATAAGACTTCAAATCCTCCTCTTACCATCAGGGCCCAGATCCCATTGACCCTCAGTGCAGGACTGTCACTCTGGGTCAGACTGCATAGTAATTCAATCACCCCTGACTCCAGGATGGGCTGCAGATAAAACAATTGATGATGATGAAACAATTGGTCTCAATATTAAACCTGCAATAACTGATTTGTTTGGCCACTTAGAGGCAGTGGAAACAAATTGTGAACACATCATTAGTAAACAGTTGCTCATTTACAAACCCAGCAGTTACAGAACAACATTATGATTCGTTTAGATTTGTGTCTCTGCTCACCTAATGTCCAATAATGAAACTCTTTTAGCTCTGGTTTTGGTCTCCACCAGCACCTGAGGGAAATATCTGGTTCTTCAGCTGCTAAATGCTCCACTGTGTCCACCAGCTGGTGTCTGACTGTGTCTGTCTGCTGTTTGCTGCCTAGCAGGTAGTGGACAGAGGCTTTTTTTACAGCTGTTTCTCTAAACTCTCTATAAAACTCCGTAAAGCCGAGGGGAGCTGCAGAATCAAGTGACAATTCTCTGTAGGTTCATCACTACAAGTGACCGCTTTCACTTTGTAACATTGTTGTCACACTGTCATTTGATGAACTGTTATTTAGAGACATTGATTATAGCCTCTTTAAATAAATGCATCCTAATCTCCTTATGTACGAGTGTGTGATAATGTGTGTGTACCTCTTTGCTGGGTGAGAACTCCAGCAGTAGATTGCATAGTGTAGAGGAGGCCATGACCAGGACTTCATCCGGGGCGTTCTGCAACAGCTACATACAACAGAAACACACCATGATACTCAGTGTTTATTATGTCTTTTCATATTCACACACTTTGCCACATCCAGTCTGAGAGCTGATACTTGTCGAGTAACGTGACAAGTATCCAAATACAATTTCTTCCCCTACAAATATGTACAGGGATGCGCTTTGCTGTATGCACTAAGTTAATGTCCTTCAACCTCCACTGACCTTCATGAGGGGTTTCCACACTGCGTGGTCATGGAAGCTGGTCCTCAGCTGCTGCACCGATCGCGAAAGACTGTGAAGACACCTGGACAAAAAAAAAAAAAAAAAAAAAAAACACCAAAAAATAAATAAATATGAACAGACAGACACACTCACAAGCAGGGGAAGGTTTAATCACAGCTGCATGATATTTAGTAGAAACTCAACCATTTAAAAGTTTGGTCTGATGCTCTCAGATATGATATTATCATAATATTCGGATCAACAGCATTTTTATATCCTAAAATTTCACTAAAACTCATTTTGGTCATTTAAGACCTCATTACAAATTGTAAAGAAATACATCCCGTCTCATGACACAATTCAGATAGTCAAAGTTAAAGTTAATATAAATTCAAAGCTCGTCAGATTTTGTAGAACTTCATTTTGTTTCACAAATGTTTGTTAAATTCTTGGTACAGGGACTAAAAGGACTGACGAGTCATGTCCATGTCAGTGTGGTATCGTCAGGGCGGGACGTCGAGGAGAGCGGGTCAAAGAGACTCGCTTCACACCGTACCTGACAGCCGCCAAGCGGACTTTAATGCTGGATTCTGATAGGCCACTGACTATCCTGTCCATCATGTTCTCTGTCTCTGTGATCTGAAGAAAAAAAAATAGAAGGACACGATGTGTAAAGAGAGTAAACATGTCTGCACAAAATTATATGTAGGAACAATAAAACACCCAAGGAAAGATCACCTTTTTGCGGATGTCCTCGTCATTAGAGCCTAGTGAGGCGTAGAGTTTGAAAGCAGCTTGTCTCAGCTCGTGTGCATGTTTCAGGTCATGGTCCAGCTGCAAATGACAGCGTGGAGAGGAAGTGAACTGGTGCATTACATCAACAAGTGATACAAATTAAATTAACTTTTTTTTTTTTTTTTTTAAATCAAAATTTTAAAGTTTTGATACATTAAATGCATTGATTAAAATTAACATTTACATCAGTGTCAGCTGTTGTTTGTCTTTACTGCTAATTAGCAAATGTTAGCATGCTAACACACCAAACTAAGATGGTAAACACTGTACCTTCTAAACATCAGCATGTTAGCCCTGTCATTGTGAGCATGTTAGTATGCTGATATTAGCATTAGGCTCAAAGCACAGCCTCATAGTGCCGCTGGCAGGGCTACAGACTCTTTGTCGTGTCAGTCTAATGACACAGCCCTAACACACACCCCTTTTCACCTCGTTAAAATCACGTCACATTAAAAAGGGCCATCCCAGGCCCACTGACCCACCCTCTTGATGTCTGTGATGGCAGACACAGAGCTGGGGTATTTAAAGTAGTCGGCCAGCATGGCCACCAGGTGGTCGGTGGTGCTGGCGATCCTCTGCAGCTCCACGTCGGGCTCCATCAGGTAGGCCAGCGTCTCTGCACCCTCCACCCTCTCCTCAAGCAAATGCTCTTTACTGCACATTCGCACCAGGCACGGCAGGGTCTGGATGAAAGACGGAAAGTCATATGTACAGTACATAAATACGTGTTGCTGATATTATAATGATAAAAAACAACAATAATAATAATAATAAATAGAGGTGCAGAGGTCTTAGGAAAGCCTGACCTTTAGGACTATGCAGCTGTCGTCTGTCCTAATGGCACCCGCTCGACACATGTATGTTAAACTGGGACAGAAGGAGAGGAGATCGCATTGGAAGAAAAAGTACACAGGAAATATAGTCATATATTATTAATGAATGACAATTAATATGGGTTTACATCACTCACCATTTGGCTGCTGTTAGCTGCATTTCAATGGGTTGATCCCTTTGCATCATTCTGACAAATACCTGAGAGAGCAGCTCACCATCCACCAGCACTGGCAACAGAAAACGCAGATAAATGGATTGAGGAGAGAGGAGGAGAGAAGAGAAGAGAGGAGAGATTTCCTCACCATTCACCAGTGTCATGGAGACCTGAGTGTTCTCATAGGCCAGGACTGAGAAACACTTTAACGCCTGCATCCGGACCTGGAGAGGCAATGAGGTTGGAAGATGAGAATGATATAAAGAAGTAACTTAGTATGTTAAAAGTTGTATCATTCGATTGCATACGTACTGTATAAACATTCACAGAGGGACAGCGATATACCTTATAAGAGGGTGAGATAAGCAGAGGGGCAATGTTCTGGATGGCACCGTGGTTGAACAGAACCGTCTGGTGCTCTGGGGTCTGCAGACAATAAACATCCCATCAATGAATCGTGGTCTGGCTTCAAGTGTGCTCCGCTCCACTGTGTTTGTGTGTGTCCAAATACCAACAAATACCTTACAACAGTGGGAGAAGATCTGTGTGATGTACTCCTGGGTTCTCTGCGAGCGGCTCAGTAGAGACATTAGATGGGGAATCACAGTGGGGTCCTTAAAAAAAAAAAAAAGAAAAGAAAAAAAGGTTAGTTAGAATTGGCCTTGTCCTTGCTATAATATACAGTTAGCGTACAGCACGGACTCGGCATGAATTTATGTGTTTCAAATGCCACAGTAAACACTTGGGCTTTATGCCTTTAAATCTGCACTGATCGATATTTGTGATGGTATTACTGAACCAAATGTTTGTGTGATGTGAAAGGGTGGCTCACGGTACCAAAACAGCTGAGATTTAAACTTTCTGCCTCTTTTAGCTCTCTCCTCTGGTTTCACAGCCTGCCCATTTGTTGAAGGGCTGAGTCTTAGCAACGTAGAGGCCAAAAATGTATTGATGTGTCTTTAAAG
The DNA here is from genome assembly GCF_016859285.1 of Xiphias gladius. Taxonomy (NCBI): domain Eukaryota; kingdom Metazoa; phylum Chordata; class Actinopteri; order Istiophoriformes; family Xiphiidae; genus Xiphias; species Xiphias gladius. The sequence goes on along the minus strand of NC_053415.1, from coordinate 25,887,255 downwards.
TTTTATTAGTACACTGTAAACTCCATTGTTTTGTGACATCTAAATATTTTAGTTTGTTGAGGCATAGCATTTTGTGCACAAGAGGCTAAATTTAGAGTATGTTATGCTACACTGTTACACGCGCAGGAACAAAAATAAGGACAACAGCATAAAAGGCTAAATGGCTAATTTCATAAACACTGAGAATGGTAGTCTGCATTCAGTGTGCTTGCTAATCAGAAAAGTTAGGTCCAAAATCACATTGTTGCTCATGTGTACAGCAGGCAGAACGTGTACAAGACAACCTACAGTATAAAGCAGCTGCACAGGGGTGACTGGACTGATGAAGACCGTTCTGAGGCATCGAAGACAAGCTTCAATGAAGATAAGGTCTGGACACAAGAGACCTGTGAGCAGAAAAACACAAGTGTTGTTTAGATCGGTGTCTCCAAGCAAGTCGCCAAGGCTGTTGTCCTCTGCAGTGAGTATTTGCATGCGTGACAATATGTGTGTGCCCCAACCTTGAAGAAGGGCAGGGATGATGTGACAGTCCACCAGGGACTTGATGTTGTTCTCTGTGCCCATGGCTAGGCTGCCCAGCACAACAGCACACTCGGTCCGCAGCTCCAGACTGGACGAGCTCTGCTGGAGCAGGTATAGTAGCCTGGAACCAATGAACAAACACACGATCACACACTGAAGAAAAATTCCTGTAAAAGGTGCCAATAAGCTGAGAAGTGAAGGGAAGTTGATGATAGAAAGTTATACTCTATAGCTTTGACAGTTCTGTGGTATTTTAATTCTGTATGGTATGGATTACTCTGCACTACAAGTTTGTGTTGCTGTGACAATGTCATTTTTCATGGATGGATGGATAGAAGTGGAAATTTTTCTCTGTTGAGTTTGTATTATGTGTAACTCTAGAATACGAATACTTTTGCATTCGTCCATAGAAACATTTGTATGGAATACAAGTTGTCGCTGTTGCTTTTTCTCGTATAATTGAGGTGATTAATGAGCTATAGAGGGGGACAAAACTTCTACTAAAATGTGCCTTTTCCCTCTGAATTTTATACATCTGCAACCAGATTGGTATAGAGCGAAAAATGGTTTAAGGGGGTGCCCAGGGTCTTGTGCTATGGCGAGTGCCACGCGAGTGATGGGCTCCGTTATCGATATTTGAACTGCTTGGGCTTGGGAGATCGATGAATTTGGGAGCAGTGTATAACAAGGGACAACTTGTTCTTGTTGGAAACAGAGCGTGGTGAGCGTGGTGAACAGGGTGGTATGGATTGAATTTAGATCTTGATGACTTTACATAAGAATCTTGTGTACCAACAATGTCGTGTCGTTCTCTTGAGTGCACTTACATAAAATTTTTTAAAAAAAGGTAAGAAAGTGGGGGGTAGAAAGAGAGACTAAGAGGTAAGAAGTGGAATGGCGTGCAGAGACTTACCTCGGCACAGCTCCGAGGACGATCAGATTGGCCTTCTGCTTGTTGTTTCCTATGACGGCATTCTTCATGTCACTGTGAAGTCAGACATGGGCACACAGAGAGGTCCCCTCTTGGTAAAGTATTTGAAGCAACTGTGACAAATGTACTTCGCTAGATCCCGCTTTAGATCACGGCCCGCCAACCTACATCACAATTCTTTCCAATTCACAGAGTAGCGGTGTACCAGTATATCAGTAAAGTACATACTGATACACACATGTAGGTACAAGGGGAAAAGATCTGAAGTTAGGGAATAAAGGGGAAACAATCTGGGAGCTACAAGGTACCTATTCTAAAATAACAGGGTACAGTTTGACCTACTGAGCAAAATCTGATGTTTGTTTTCCCCAACTTCACACCTTGTTCTAATTTACCTAAGTGTACACTCCCTGAGCACTTTATTAGGAACACCATACTAATACTGGTTAGTTCTTTCCTTCGCTCTCAAAGCAGCCTCAGGTCTTCATGGCCTGGATTCCACAGGATGTTGGAAACTTTCCTCTGAGATTCTGGTCCACGTTGTCATGATTGCATCACATCATTTCTGAAGATTTGTCAGCTGCACATTCATGCTGCCAATCTCCTGTTCTACTGGATCCCAAAGGTTTTTCTACTCGATTCAGATCTGGTGACTCGAGAGGCCACTGAAGTCATCGTCATGTTCATGAAACCAGCTTCAGACGACTTTTGCTTTTTGACCTGGAGCATTATCCTGCTGGAAATAGCCATTAGAAGATGGTAAACTGTGGCCATAAAGGGAAGCACATGCTCAGCAACAACACTCAGATGGACTGTGGCATTCAAACGATGATTGATTGGTATTAAGGAGCCAAAAGTGTGTCAAGAAAACAACCCCACATCATTACACCACCACCACCACCAGCCTGGACTGAGGACACAAGGCAGGTCGGGTCCATGGATTCATGCTGTCGACACCAAATTCTGACCCTACCATCAGCTGCCTCAGCAGAAATCCGGATTCATCAGACCAGGCTACATTTTCCAGGCTTCAACTGTCCAGTTTTGGGGCAGTCTGTGGCCACTGCAGCCGCAGGTTTCTGTTCTTGGCTGACAGGACTGGAACCTGACGTGGTCTTCTGCTGTTGTAGCCCATCCACCTCAAGGTTTGACGTATTGTGGATTCTTAGATGCTTTTCTGTTCACCGCAGTTGTAAAGAGCAGTTATCTGAGTCACCGCAGCCTTTCTGTCAGCTCCAACCAGTCTGGCCAGTCTCCTCTGATCTCTCTCATCAACACGATGTTTCCGACCACAGAACTGCCGCTCGCTTGATATTTTTTGTTTTTCGCACTATTCTGAGTAAACTCTATAGACTGTGGTACGTGAAAATCCCAGGAGATCAGCAGTGTCAGAAATACTCAAACCAGCCCGTCTGGCACCAACAATCCTGCCACGGTCAAAATCACTGAGATCACATTTTTTCCTCGTTCTTATGTTTGCTGTGAACATTAACTGAAGTTCCTGTCCTGTATCTGCAGGATTTTATGCAGTGCTGCCACACGATTTGCTGATTCAATAGCTGCATGAATAAGCAGGTGTATAGGTGTTCCTAATAAAGCGCTCGGTGAGTGTATGTATTGGTGCACAGTGGTACATCATTAGTACAACAAATTAAACTGTTAATTGGAAAGAATTACGGTGTACGTTATGGGCCATAATCTGTAGAGTAACCGGTGACGTAATACTGCAGTAGGTCAGAAAAAAAAGGAACTGTTATTGTAAAAGTTAGAATAAAAGTTCTGTTTAAATACGGCACATTTTGTTTCATTAAAGCCGCATTTCACCCAGTGGTGTCCCTTGATAATAAAAGTTTAGCTAATGGTAGTCAGACTGTACAAAGATTTGTGAGGACAGTATGCAGCGCAGCAGAAGCCATGAGCTAAATCATCTAATAAGGTATAAAAACACTAGGCAGAAAGAGATCAGCCGGACCGACATGTCCAAATTGGAACAGAGAAGGTTTACATCAAGCAGATGTACTACTTATACACAGAATGAGCATGTTCATTAGTGTTCACTATATTTTTTCTGTGCAGCCTTTCCCCTGCTCTGCAAGTGCCCCAGATGATATCAAATGGCAGGTGAGTGAGGCTAGTGGAAAAGTACAGCTGTATATCAAGCAGTCAAGTCAGTCAGGTGCTCGGCTAGTGGAGCGCTGCAAGCCGTAACCAGAGCTAGTCTCCTCAGAAGTTAAAAATAACGATGTAATAGTCAAAGTCCAGATTACTGCAGTCGAGACCAAGAGTGAGAGTGAGAGAGGGGGAGAGAGAAAGATATGAAGTCACACTGGACAGTGAAATGCATTTTGAAATAGAACCTTACACGAAAGGCTATGCATGTAAACAAAGAGGTCATGCTGGTAAAGGAACACCACCGTTAGTAATGTTTTCTCTGTGCAGTATTCGAACTGGTAAGTTTATTAGAAAATGTATTCAACAACCTGTGAAAGGCATTTCAGCAACACCAACTGACTTACAGGAAGAGTGTAGCCTTTATTCAACCAAGGCATTTCAGCGCAGGACATTCATCAGTGTTCATCCAAAAAGAAAAATTTTCAAAAAATTTAAAAAAATAAAAAATCCCGCCTTGCTGAAATGCACTGGCTGAATAAAGTCCACTTTCTTCCAGTAGGCTGGCTGGTGTAATAGCAAAAGGACAGGCTGTCATTTACTGCAAAAGAATTAGTTCAAACTCTGTAGATCCTATCCCCGTTGGCACAAGGGAAGTCAACATATACAAATTAAGTGCTGCTGAACTTACATGACTCCCTGCAGCACTTTCTGTGGGTCGGGGTCGAACAATCTGTCAACATAATGGCGACTAGTGGCAGTGACTTCCTGCATGAGGACAAATATAACAGACACATTAGTGACAAAATTCACGGACATCAAAATTTTAAAGCTAGGGCTACCTGTACCTTGCTCAGTTTCTCTCTCACATATACACACACAACAGAAAATAACAAATACAATGTAGGGATTTTAGCATACTTTACGACCCTTTATTTATTTTATTTTTTTTACATTTTAAGGTCAATTTGGTGGCAAACTAAAGTTAAAAAGCTTACAGATACAGCCTGACGGACTATTCAGTGGGTTCCAAAAGTCCGAGACAATGTTCCCATTCAAGTGAGTGGGAAAGTGTCTCAGACTTTTGGATCCCACTGAATGTTTGCATAATCAGGATTATTTGTAGCTGGAATATCAAGCTCTCCAAAATATTAGAAAAATAGCAATAAAATATAGTTTTCAGTCATTGATTTTTGATAATTTAACTAAATTAAAGGCTTTTTTAACACTGATAGACCCACAGCCATGCACACTGACATACTGCAGGAAGCATGGCACCAGGACCCTGTAAACGCTGTCGGATATGGCACCCAGTGGCTGCATGTGACACCAGGAAACTTTGTTTATATCACTGACAGCAGAACCAGAACTTTCCACCTGACCCTAGAGGACTAAACCTCACCCAGCTGACAACACGTTGATACCACTGGCTTCTGGTGCCAACATGGTGCTGGCCAGGTGCTCAGCACATTCTGTACCTGCGTAAACCTGCCTTTAGAAAATCTGTTTAGAAACCAACTTTGATATGCATGAATTGTATTAATCCTAAATGTTTATCAGAAAAATACAATACACACAAAGACGGAGCTGCTGGCGTTTCACAAGGTATCGATGGCCTAATAAAGCATAAGCTACCATAATATCTAAGAGTATCTGTAACAGTCCTCTTTCTGCATGGACCTAACGTGGGGGCGTTTCACTGTTGCGATCTGAGTAAGCTCGTTTTCGCTGCCAATTTAATGCTAACTTTAGCCACTATCACCTGTTATGCTAAATTGCAATACCAAACTAACCATTTGCTAGACTTTCGACTAATGACAGAGCTAATTTTACCCTGTGAAAACTCCTGGAGGTAGGCAACCAGTGAGTGACGCTAGCGTCGCTAGCTTAACCGTATGCTAGTGGTTAGCTAACGTTAGTTAGCGTAACAACGTTAAGTTTGCTATTGTAATGAGCAAACTGCAGCGAAAAAGGGAAGGTAACATCGGATGGTTGGAATAAAAAAACCCTGTCCTGTAACGTCTTTTCCACTCTGTATTATGCACCCTTTAAATGTGTTTGGCTTGTTTCACTACGAATAGTGGTGACAGCAATGCCACTTAGCAGTTAGCTGCTAACTCATTCCGAGTGACACTGACAGCTACTACATTCGTTTGTTTTGTGTTAATTCACACACCGACGGGGCGAACGGCCATTAACCACATGCATCCCTCCGCATATTTAGAACGTTCCCGCCCGTCCGGGCAAGGTCAGGATGAAAACCCTTCTCACTAACAGCTACGTAGGCGCACCGCTCCAGCGTTACATGTTGCAAAGCCTATAACTTAGCTTGCAGGCTAACAGAAGACATAAGCCCCCACAGTTTGACTGATCAAATGATATTAACCACCCACTGCTGGAGTTCGCACACTACAAATCTCACAATGCTACTTGAAACTATGAGAGTGACACTCACAGACAGCACACTGATGCGGAGAGGGGCCTCCAACAAGCACGCCATCTCTCTTCCCCCGATTGAGCGCCCCAATCGGCGCAGCACTCTGCAGACACTCCGCCCCCCAGAGCAGCTGTGAGCGGCTTTTAAAAAAAAGTAACTGCGGCTCAGAAACACAGCTCCCCGCTAGCGTTATGATTGAAACGGGGCCTTATGGTCCTGTATGGGCTGCGCCGTGATTCCTGGCCGCAGATTATACGAGAAAAAGCAACAGCGATAACTTGGCGAGCTGTCCTACAGACCGTGGATTTGTCAATGACGTGAATTTTGTTTATAAACGTGACGTAGGTGACGTCTCCTTGAGTTAGTTTCGACACAACAGCTTGACCCGTAAAAAATGTGTAAACGGATAAAAAATAAACGTAAAAACGATGAATATCTTTGTGTAATGGATAAATGACAAACCTCCCACTAAAGGAAACTGACATAAGATAATAATCGAGGACTATTTTACTCTTGAATACTTGACCTGTCTGCTTAACTCTTTAAGTGGAGGGTTCATGAGGGTATGGAATCCACATCTCAATTTTTTTCAGTTCTACAGGGACTTCAAAACTTGCAAATATTTTCCTTGACTAATTACGGACCCCCCTTTTGTACCTGTCTCATAACACTGTAATTGTAACCCCCCTTTGTCATCTGGCCTGACTTTTTATTTATATTATTTATTTAAAAATAGCACCTGTGTACTGCTGATGTGCTTTTCCTTTATATATTTTTAACTGTCACTTTTATCCATACTGATTGTGCACTCCAATGTGCTTGAGCTCTTTGTTATTGCTGTGTTTACAAAAAAAAGAACAAAAATCATTAAACTTATTTGGGGGGGAAATAAACGTAAAAATACGCAGTGTGTTGCGGATCCAACTTTCCATATATTTACTGAACAATACATAAATTTAAATTGAAATTAATTTTAATAAATTCTTTGGTCGAATCTACTGCCGACGATCACAAGTGGTTTGCTTAAGTTGGTGACGTGCCGCGCATGCGCTGTGGGTGATGGACGCGAGGTGGGAAAATTCATTCTTACGCTACTGTGCGAACCTGTGATTCAAACATGATTTTCAGAAACAGTTTGTAAGTCTACGGCGCTTAAAACCGGACACACATACTCCTCAGCTCTTCAGTCATCCCCGTAAGTGCTCAGTTTGTCAGCCCGTGTTGCTGCGGTGTGCATGTGAGAGAATTATGGTTCACTGTTTGCTCTCGGGTCCTTTCAACACGATGTAACGACGTGGTCCATTTTATTAGCATAGCCTGCGTTTGCATGTTCTGTTTTTGTCGAGGATTTTAGCAGCTAAGTCGCTGATAATGAGTTGTAAAACCGGACCAAACGACACGGAGCAGACTAAATATTGCAAAGGCCTCGTTGACACGCATGTCAGGTCGAATGCGAAGTAGCATCGGTCCCATGTGTCAGATACATAAAATGCCCTGGTATCACTTTGTTGTGCGAAGTTTTCAAAGCAATGGGAAGAAGACGAGATCTCCAAAAAGACCAACGTGAATCTGCCCTCATATCTGGTGCATAGCAGAATATTTAATGTCCTTAAAGTGGTGTCCGGGTTAGCTTATGTTTCCGTGGCTTTCACAGACACTTTCATTCATTCTAGGGCTTCAACTAACGCTTATTTTCGTATCGGTGAATCTGCCTATTATATTCTCGATTAATCGATTAGTTGCTTGGTCTCTAAACTGTACACAAACATAAATTAGCAACAAAAAACAAACAAACAAACAAAAACAAAAAAAATGCCCGCCACAGTTTTCCCTGAGTTGTTGTTGTGTCCGAACAACAGTCCAAAGCCCAAAGATCTTCAGTTTGCATTGATATAGAACAGAGAAAACCTAAAAATGCTCATTTTGGGGGTCGGGGACAAGCAAAGTTTTTTGTTTTTAAAATTACTCAAAGAACTAATCAATGAAAATAGTTGCCTTTATTGTCTAATTGGTTAATCGACCTAATTGTTTCAGCTCTAATTCATTCTGTCTGTCACAAGGATTTCTGTCTGTATTCTGAGTTAAAGCGGTGCCCACCAAACCACTGTACTGGAGGGTACACTTTGAGCATCTTACTTAGGGATGCAACAACCCTTATTTTAGTTATTAATCCATGTTGTTGTAGTTGTTAGTGTCAGCACTAAACTTGACATTTAACTGTCAAACCTGCCACGTTATTGCTCTCCCAGTCGTCAGCGCTACAACTAACGATTGTTCTTACTATCCCTTAACGTGACGAGTGTCTTCTAGATTAGTCGAGTACTCGTTTTGCATATAATATGTAAAACGCTGGGCCCGAGGTGACGTCCTCCAATGTCTTGTTTTATTCCATCAACAGTCCAAAAGTCAAAGATATTTGATTTTATATCATACTACAAAGAAATGCATAAAATCTCAATTGAGAAGCTGGAACCAGTTTGGCATTGTTGCTTAAAAAATAACTAAATCGATTATTCGATTATTAAATAGTTGCCGAGTAATTTTCTGCTGATTGATTGATAGATTAATTGACTTGTGGTTGCAGCTCCCCCTATCATGACTGATACATTTTAGTGAAAACAATAGCACCTTCAGTGGTTTGAACTACCGATCACCAAAAATTACTTACAAACAGCAGGTCTCAGCATCTCTGTGTGTGGAGGCTGACAGCACAGACTACCAACCAACCTTCATTCTGAATGTGATCTTCCTCTGTGAATCTGCAGCTTACCTGTTTGTGCAGCATGAAGATTGCAGTAGAAGGCTGTTGCCATGGGGAACTGGACAAGATCTACGAGACCATCAGCTATCTGGAGAAGAAGGAAGGGGTGGAAGTGGACCTGCTGCTTTGCTGTGGAGACTTCCAAGCAGTGCGAAATGAAGGAGACATGAAGTGCATGGCAGTGCCAGCCAAGTACAGAATGATGCAGACCTTTTACAAGTCAGTTCCCTTTTCTTTTTTTTTCGTTTAAAAAAAAAAAAAAAAAAAAAAAGCAAGACATGAGCAAGAGAATTTAAAACTTAAATTTTACTCTCTGTTGCAGATACTATTCTGGAGAGAAGAAGGCTCCAGTCCTGACCATCTTCATTGGAGGGAACCACGAGGCTTCCAACCACCTGCAGGAGCTTCCTTATGGAGGCTGGGTGGCACCCAACATTTATTACCTGGGTAGGGACCAGCAGATAAATAAATGGGATTATTCAGTCTGCCTGACTATCTGTCAATTCTCTGGCTTGACTTTACCGCATGTCCCTAGGTTACGCTGGCGTTATTCGCTACAAAGGGATCAGAATTGGTGGCTTATCTGGAATCTTCAAATCACGCGACTACAGAAAGGGTGAGTCTTTTGACCGTCTGGATGATTGAAGTAGTACGTACCGTGCAGTATGTTTACGAGGAATGTGTGCTCTTTAAGGTCACCATGAATTCCCTCCGTACAACCCTGATACTCTTCGAAGTGTATATCACATCCGAAATGTCGAGGTGTTCAAATTGAAACAGGTAAATGCCGCGGTTTCAGCTCGTCCGCTTGCACACGGCTCAAAAGATCGTCCTCTTATTCCTCTGAACTGTTTATTGTGATTCATAAACGTTTATTTCCACTAAGATTCAGATGCCCGTAGACATTTTCATGAGCCACGACTGGCCTCGTGGAATCTACTACTACGGGAGTACGGGGGAACTGCTACGAAAGAAGAAGTTTCTGCGTCAGGAAGTGGAGTCAAACACTTTGGGAAGTCCTGCCGCTGAGGAGCTCCTGGCTCACCTCCAGCCCAGCTACTGGTTCTCGGCACATCTTCACGTGAAGTTTGCTGCCGTTATGCAGCACCCGGTGAGAGTGACAGTTTTTCTGCAGCTTGCTGTGTTGCTGCTAATGTCAGTACCAGCCACTGATACATTTTGGAGTTTTAATAATTCTGAGTACCAGTCCTCTAATACGCAAATGTATCACACCAACTCAGTGAATTCTCTTGTCTTTAGCCTAAAGGTAATGCTGCCCCGCGCGTAACCAAATTCCTGTCTCTGGATAAATGTTTGCCCTATAGGGAATTCTTACAGGTGAGAGGAGGTTTTCTTGTTAGATATACAGAAATCAAGTCTAGTTGAAGGTGTGGGGACAATATATACACTTGTGTTGCAGATTGTGGATGTTCCAGAGAGACCGGGCTCATCTGAGGGTCTTGAGTATGATCCAGAGTGGCTTGCTATTCTGAAGGCCACGAACAGTCTACAGAGGACCACCCCTCACCCCTGGAACCCCCCAGAGAATAATGGCCTGCACGAACGGTACACGGTTAATCAGACATAGTTATGTGCAAAAGTTTGGGTACCCCCCGGGCAAATGACACATTTGGTTGATTTTTGAAGTGAAAAGTAAAAAATCCAACCCCTGCAGCCAACAGACATTAACATGAGCATCTCTTCAAATTTGAATGCAATGTTACTTTTTATAATTAAACTGTAATTGTAGCACGTGCAAAAGTGCAAATCACTACTTAGTGACCCCCCCCCCCCCACAGCTTGCAAACGCTTTTTGTTGCAGCTAAGAATCTTTCTATTCTTGATCGATGAATTTTCTCTCACTCTTCCTGCAGATCGCTTCCTGTTCTGAGATATTTCAGTCTGTCCTTCACACACAGCAGGTTTAAGATCTGCCCACAGGTTTTCAGTGATGCTCAGGTCAGGGGGTCTGCGGGGGCCTTTCCAAAAGCTTCAGCTTGTGTTTCCTAAAGTAGTTCATGGTGCATTTTGAGGTCTGCTTTGGATCATTGTCCTGTTGTAGAAGCCAGACTCTTTTCACTTTCACTTTGTTGCCTGTCTACAGGTCATTTGCTTCCTGAATTTGGTAAATGTTTCTTGTAGAGGAATGCATTCTTCCCTTTATCTGCCACATGACCCAAAGCAGAATATTTCCAAACCCCAGCTGGCAAAGAGTGGTCACTAAGTACTGATTTAGTAAGGTGCCCCGATTACTTTTAATGTCTGTTTGCTGCAGGACGTGTATTTACTTCTTTTCACTTGAAAAATCAACAAAACGTGTAATTGGCCCGGGGGGCACCCAAACTTTGGCCAACAACTGTAAAAAATACAGGCAGATCCAATGCAGTCAGTGGGAAGTTTCAAGTGAAAAGGACAACAGAGGCGTAATCATCACTCATTTATTTACATATGCATTCGTGAGTTTAAACGGTTTTCCAGTTGACTGTGAAAGTCTGCTGATAAAACCAAAAGAGAACCAGCTTCAAGCAGTAAATTAGCTGTAAGGCTGAGACAGTTCCAGCATGCGCTTGCATGTCGTAATTCAAGGAGAACCTGCTTTTATAAATCAGGCCAATTCTTACAATTAAAGCTTGGCAAAGTTCAGCTGCCTGAACATCTTCAGTGAAACCTCAGGCAGTGAGCGAATTTTTACCTCACAGAGGGGAATCTTATACTTGCGTTACGCTGCTGCCAACGCATTGTACTGTCTTGGAGAGTTTGGATTTATTTGTATATTCTAGTCATGCAGCTTATGCCGGGTGTCACAAATGACTGTGATAGAGACTGCACACTCAACCCACAAAAAACGTAATCCAGGATCTTTTGTTAACACTGACAATAGCAACGCGTTTGGTTCAGTACTTTCATCAAGCTCGCGAAATTGTGCAATGGACCAAAGGCATAAATACGCACACAAGCTTTGCAGTGGCATGCAGGTGTGCAAAATAGGCTCGACCAGCTCATCTTTACCATGTAGGTGCGAAAAACACCACAGAAAAATACACACTGGAAATAATAACTAACTAAAGTACTGTATTTAAGTTTTTAGGGTTAGTTTTTTGTGTTCATCTTGCAGTTGACAGCACCTTCACCCTGTAGTACTTGCTCTAGACAAAGCTTTTCTCTCTTTTCATATTCAGTTTTTTACCTTGAGACATACAAGCTGGAAACAGATGGTGTTCACGATTGATGCTTACAACACATGAAAATAGTGGATTTTAATAGTCAGTAAATCGACTAGTTTCCTATTCCCTCTCATACTTTTGCATCTCACTTAGACAATAATGACACAGCTGTTGGACTTCCAGTTTTGAATCCATGCTTTCTTTCATGATGTGGATTGTGTATATCCATCAGGTGGGACTTCAGAGCTTCAGAAGCAGCTATGATGCAGGTGGTGGAGGATCTCAGCGGGGAACTTGCCATTCCAGACAACTTTAGCCGGACGTTGCCACC